>NC_136017.1:3136866-3436866 GCF_048128805.1 Centroberyx gerrardi
AGACGGAGCGTCAGACAACAGACAGCTGTCAGTGGAAATGGTGGAAATTCTTCTTCTTCTTCTTCTCGTAGATTTCCGGCAGAATAGAATGAATGATTATTGCTATCCTATTAAGGAAGGAATCATTCCATCATTTCAGTTTGAATTCTTGGATATAAAGTGCAAAGAGTCCAATGCTTTCTGTTCTATTAGCTGATGGATCTTCTTTACTGTTAAAGGACAATTAAAGGACAAGACCGCCCAGTCAAAACGGCAGCCTCAGAGAACTTACATCGACCAATCAGAAAACAGGTCAAAGGTCAATGTCTAGGCGTCAACAATGAGGCTTTAAACCTGCTTACATATAGGACCACACAAATAAATCAATAAAAAAAACATAAGAATTAGAGCCTATAAAAGACTATCCAAGACTGGAAAACCTGACATGAAGTTTTTCGTTTTTTGAAATGTTATTTTAAGGAGTTTCTAAAAGAGTTTCATTCTGGGTTTTAATGGAGAGTTTTAGTGTCACTTTTTTTTTTATTTCTCAGACTTTAAACTTGTCATATTCAAAGTTATTGAATATTGAATTGAGTTTTAGTGTCACTTGAATATTGAATTGAGTTTTAGTGTCACTTGAATATTGAATTGAGTTTTCGTGTCACTTGACAGAATAAAAGCCGTTTGCACCATGCCAAGATAAAGATTTTGAGGGAAACGCTAAATTATTGTATTTTTTTTTAATTTGTCCGACTTTAAAATGATCACATTTAAAGATATTGACAAGGATTGATAAGGAAGACGATTGATAATATCGATAATATCGATAAGGAGGTTCTGACCCCCTAAAAGAGTTTCATTCTGGAGAGTTTTAGTGTCACATGACAGTATAAACGCTAAATTCTTGTATTTTTTTGAATTTCTCAGACTTTAAACCTTGTCAGATTTAAAGTTATTGAACATCAGAGACCGTCGCCTGTCGGCAGCTGCAGCGACACAGAGGTCTGGGCGTCGTTATCGGCCCGTACGCAGATCAGCCGAAGCCGAATTCAAACCGTACCTCTCTCTCTGTCCTGGCTGCCGGCGTCCCGCTCCAGCTCCGCCCGGTGATACGCGTCTTTCACACCGTGTTTAACAAGAATTGTCACATTTCTTGGCGCTGCAGCCGCGGCCCGCTGACCCAGAACAAACTGCATTACGGTTATGTAACGCTGACGGAGTCTATTCCTGGCTGCCGCTCGTATTTGAACCAATTAAAACGCCGCGGCGTCGCTCAGAGTTTGAGGCCGTCTGCTTTTCTTTCTTCAGCTTCACTCTGACCTGCAGGAAAACACACCGGCTGAGGAAACGACAGGAAAACTGGGAAATATGTTTATTTACATACAGTATATTCCTACATATTTCTGCACATTTTCTCTCTCACTAAGTGTTGAAATTGTCAGTGTAGCATAATCCCACGATTGTTAATATTCGGGCTGCAAATCTGATTATTTTCATTATCGATCAATCACTCAAGTTCCCAGAACCCAAAGTGAATCTCCAAATTTCTTCTTTAGTCTGAGCAGCAGCCAAAAAAAAACAAAGTATTAATTTTATAATGATATGAAACGGAGAAAAGCAGCAAATCTTCGTGTTTGTGAAGCTGGAACCAGAAAATATTTGGTATTTTTACTTTATAAATGACTCAAACGATTAATCGAATATAAAAATCTGTCAATCTACTAATCGGTTAATCAACTAATCCTTGCAGCACTAGTTTATATTGTAGTTTATTGCTGTTATTGTTTCTATTGTTGTTGTTTCTACTCTTTTATTACCTCCTTTATATTCTATTTGCTTCATCTCATCTGAAAACGGATTTCTCTCTGAATCAGAATCAATTAATTTACCAAGTCCAACAAAAGTGCAGACCTGTTGATGCCGGTACAGATTATAGATTATAGATTATTGATTATAGAACACATGATGTCTGGTCGCCTGAAGGTTTCAGTATTTTTCTCCTGCGGTAAAGCGGCGATGAAAGCCTCGAGTGCCTCCCTTCTCTTATTTACGGTGTTGTGCGGGGTAAAGTACACCTTCCCCGGCTCTTTTTCCCCGTACACACATTTTAACAGGACATGGGGAGTCCAATTATTTGCCCACTTCTCACTTGTGTTCCTCGAGAGCCCTCCTCAAGTGATTGGCTGCTGAAATGCACACTGACATCTATTTCTCATTCATGTGCGCCACACTTATTCCACCAACAGTAATTTCTAAACTGATTTCCCCCACAGACTCGCCTCGAGTGCCGGCGCTCTCTTCTTGTCGGGGCATGAAGCCGCCGACGCTAAGCTGTTGGAGGAAAGAGAGGGAAAGGGGGGGAGAAAAAAAAACACACACACACACACACACAGAATTTCTAATCTCACACCTTCGCTGACTTTTGATGAGCCAACGCTGAATTAATGGCAGACCTGGACACCTCAAAAAGTGGCAGAAAATTGAGCGTCTGAATTGTTTCGCCTCTTAACCGCCGTCTTTACAGGTGGATTGCATCTTTTAAACAAGCAGAGAGGCAGTTTGTTGGGTGGAAATTCATGGGAAATTCATGGGAAACGCTGGAAAAAAGTAATAAATTGCACCTTTTCCTTTACTACCTAATTACCTAATTCCTTTACTTATTCCTCCCTGAGAAAAGTGATTAGTTACTCTACTTGTTACATTGTGCGAGGCTTACTTGCGTCCACTGGATCAATAAATATTGTCGACCTGAACCCACATGACCAGAAAGAAGAATCTAAATAATGACAGACACTAAATCTGTCTTTCTAGTATTGTTCCAGCACAACAAAATGATTATTTTGGGATAGAGCTGCTTGTCAAAAGTCTCAATAACATGAAGATTGTCACTCAGTAAAGACAACAACTCCCAAAAAGCAACATTATGTCTCTTAAAGCAGCTCTCTTTACTGTTAAAAATGTTTTGACATATTGTCTTTGTCAAAGTCTTTCTTTTGAGGTTTTTAATAGACAGAGCCTGCAGCATTAAATTCAGCTGTAATTGTGATATTTCCCACATGACTTGAAGGCAGCATGAGAGAATAGAGAGATAGAGAAGGCTCAAAACATTCCTTTTCTCTGTGGCTTTTTGCTAAATCATCTGTATTATTATTCATTTATTTCTTTTATTTGTATGTTTTATTATTATACTTACCTATTTTATCTTTCTTTCTTTCTTTTGAATGTCATTTTATGAGTTAATAATGTCATTTTACCTGACAAATTATGTATTTTTTGTGTTTTATGTGAAGCAAGTTATTTTCTCTTGTCTCCAAGAGACTTATCAAGCTTATTTTAGGATTTTTTTAGTGAAATCATCTCACTGCACTGGCAGATAATTTCACCGCTTTCAACAAACTTTTTTCCAGGAGAATGTAACTTGTTTCAGGACATTTTCTTGGTAAAAGTGAAATTGTCTTGGAGAAAGTTTCTTGTTTCCACATTTTCTTCATTGTTTTATGATGATTTCTTGAAAGAAGAAGTCATATTGGCATGAATCAAGTGAAATTTACTGAAACCAGCAGATTATCTGCCAGTGCAGTGAGAGAATTTGACTCAAAATATCATGAAAATAAGCTGATAGGTCTGGAGACAAGAGAAAATCACTGGACAGCTTTGCGTTGCCTAAAGAGGCTGAAGAACGCAACGCAACTATAAAGCCTTACTTTACTCTGTTACAGGACAAAGTAATAGGATTACAGTAACAGATGACTTTACCCCCCGACACTAGAGAGGCGTCAAACCTCCTCCATTAAAAAATTCCCACATTTGGAGGAACTTTCCGGCGGATCTGGAAGCCAGTGGAGCAGCGACGCACGCAGCCGTGGAGGCTTCATTTACCGGAGCATCCTTGCATAATATTTGCGGCACGATGACAGCGAGGCGACACGGTGACAGCGGTTTGATTGACAGTCACTTAGGGGCGTGTGCCATTTAACCAGCCTGACCTTCCTCACATGTCACCGCCCTGATGAAAAGGTCACCCTTGTTGCACTAATGAGTCATCTGATTTCAGGGCCGCACGACGATGTTTTAAGCAGCCGAACAGTTGTGTCGCATGGAATTTCTGTTTTAGGGAGAAAGCCAGTGGATTTGTGAATGTGTATAGACTCAGAGATTTATATTGTGTTGTCATAATAGTGAATGGAGTTGTGATTTTGGTAAAAATCAGTATATCATTGTCAAATGAATTTTAATAACTTGGTCTAATGACTGTAAACAGATGAGTCCATGTTGGAGCTGATTGGTCTCCTCTATCTCACTCCAGTAGTATTGTTAGTTCTAGTGTTTCTCCACATTAAGACTACATTTCCCATCAGCCCCGTCGCTTCCCGCCCCCTCCTCCCCCTCCCTGAAGAGGATCAACATGTTGGAAGTGATTTCTCCATCTTCCTTTCCCTCCTTCCACCATCTGCTGCCAGAAACTCTTTCAGCTTTAGCTCCGTTTGCTCTGGAAGAACAGAACCTCTTCCTGTTTTGTGCCGTAAAGCGATCCAGCAGATTTCCCTCCAGATCCACCAGGTGGAGAAACTATGGAGGATGCAGAGTAGAGGCTGATAGAGGCTGACAGGCTGACCACTGATGCTCTGGTTTGTTTACAGTAATTATATGAATGTCTCAAAATGAATGTGGTGATGGTTCATTGACATTAAAATGCTACATATAGCACTTTGGCATTTTGGTCATAATTCATCTGTAATTCTCTTTATCTGTTCTTATTTACAATTTCTTTATTCTCTTATTTTGCATTTTTAAGTAGTGTAAATCCTGTTACTTCTTTGGTTTCACATTTTATTTATATAGCACAGTTCACACCGGGGCAGTTCAAAGTGCTTCACAGACAAGAAAGAGAGAGTTAAAAATGAAGATCATGTAAATACACAGATTTATATACATATACAAATGTGCACAAAGTAAAGTGTTTTTGAGTATCATGAAAAATGCTATACAAATAAAATGTATTATTATTGTCAATTAATCAATTACTAAGGCCATATACTATGCCTGCATGAGCTCTCTCCATCCGCCCATGCTGCAGCTTGCTGCAGGCCTTTGTCTGCTGCGCCACATAAGGTAACACAGGAATTAGTAGAATAAGCAGATATTATCTTACAACTCCATAATGGAACCACATAACTAAATACCTCGAGGAAATTACACAAACAAAAAGGTAATTGATTCCAGGCGAGCTGCAGGTGGACACTTAATTACAGGAAATTTATTAAGCAATGTCCATTAATCACAGTGACATGCAGTTATTAAAGGGATGCACAGCTCACACTGCTGGATAGTGCAATAATATTAGTACAAGATACTGAAGCAGCAGGACTGTTCTGCAGGATGCATCAGCCGACAACAGACATAAACATTTAATTCAGATAAATAGGAATGTGGATGTGGAATGGACTCATGGAATGGACTCATACCATATAGGCCTATATATGTATATGTATATATATATACATATATATATATATACAGTATACTGTATATGTGTAGCATAATGTGTATGTACAGCAGGTACACAACAGATAAAGACACACTGCTGCTTGTGCTACTACTACTATTTCTACTACTACTACTATTACTGTTACTACTACTACTGCTAATACTACTATTTCTACTACTACTACTATTTCTACTACTGCTACTATTACTATTTCTACTGCTATTTCTAATACTACTGCTACTACTATTACTGCTAATACTACTATTTCTACCACTACTACTATTTCTACTACTACTACTATTACTACTACTATTTCTACTACTGCTACTACTACTATTTCTACTGCTATTTCTAATACTACTTCTACTACTACTACTACTATTTCTACTGCTGCTACTACTACTACTACTACTACTACTATTATTATTTCTACTACTACTACTACTACTACTACTATTTCTACTACTACTGCTGCTACTACTATTTCTACTACTATTTCTACTACTACTACTACTACTAGTACTAATGCTACTGCTACTACTACTACTGCTACTTCTACTACTACTACTACTATTTCTACTACTAGCCTACTGCTGCAACTACTACTACTACTATTTCTACTACTACTGCTGCTGCTACTACTGTTGCTACTACTACTACTACTACTAATACTATTTCTACTACTACTACTATTTCTACTACTACTGCTGCTACTACTACTACTACTACTGCTACTACTACTATTTCTACTACTACTACTACTACTACTGTTACTACTACTACTGCTAATACTACTATTTCTACTACTAGCCTACTGCTACTACTACTACTACTACTACTACTACTACTATTATTTCTACTATTGCTGCTACTACTATTGCTACTACTACTACTACTAATACTATTTCTACTACTACTACTACTACTACTATTTCTGCTACTACTGCTACTACTACTACTACTGCTACTAATACTACTGCTACTACTACTACTACTACTGCTGTTGCTGCTGCTTCTACTACTCCTGCTACTAGTATCAATAATAATAATATGTTTATTTATATATCACCATTCATACAATTCAACTCAAAGTGCTTTACATAAAATAGATTAATAATGATATTCATACACACTTAACAAATACAACAGTTAGCAGTGGCTGTGTGTGTGTGTGTGTGTGTGTTTGTGTGTGTGTGTGTGTGTGTGTGTGTGTGAGACGGTGATCCATATTGAAGGGCCTGGCTCTCCTCGACCCGCCTGGATCCTGCTGAAGGAGAGACTCGGGGAAATTGGCCTTATTCCCCACACACTCCAAGGCAAGTGGCAATTAAACCGCTGATTAACGTGAAACCGCTCTCCAACACAACTTCATAGGCGGCTGACAGAACAGTGGGGAGAAGGGGAGATAATTCTGAAATCTCCTGACCTTGTGCTTATTATCTCTGGCTAATGACTGTTGCTATTGCTGTTAGCCCGGTGATGAAGTGCAGCCTGCAGCCTGAGCAGCTCAGGTTGCTGCCAGCAACCTGTTCAGCCTCTTCTTTTTGTGTGTGTGTGTGTGTGTGTGTGTGTGTTACACCAGCCCTCCTTTATCCCTCTATCCTGCATTAGTGCTTCACACAGCGGCAGCCATTACAGAAATCCCTTCCTGAGAGATTCATTTGTTTATATAACGTTTCCACTTCTGTTTTCCCAGTGAAATGGCATTTCTTTCTGCATGATATTAAGAAAGAAACTGAATTGTATGAACTGAATTTGAAAGCGTTTTGAGGGTTGAATTCTTAACTCTTAACTAGACTGAAAGAGAAGTTGAAAGCAACAACGACCAAATTCAAATTCGAACCGTTTCAAATTCTGCAATTCGGTTTCAATTTGTTTTGGGTTCAATTCAAGCATCAAAAATTCAAATTCAGTTTCTGCTGGCACTAATCTCTGCCCATTAGAGATCTCACTTTGGAATAAACCTGTTTTTAGAGTGAGATGGAGCCTGAATGTCTTCATCTGGTTCCCACTCCATTATTCAGCCTGAGATTTCCAGCAATGTTAAAAAGCCAGCTTTCTGGCGCCCATAACTCTCTGTGATGACCTATTTCCTGTTTCAACATAATGTTTAACACAATACAGGTGTTGCCACTGACAGATCTTTCTGTTTCTGTTGTCAGACGACTGCGCTAGTGACTGTGATCGAGGGTCACAACATGCTAACAGTACAGAAATAACCGTTAGCCTCGGTTAGCCAGTTAGCATATTGTGACGCTTGATGAAATCACTTTTTTTATAGTTGTGCGGTCTTTTTGGGATCAGCATCATTTGTATGTTGCGATTTGTTTTTAAAAAGAAGACAACATACACACAAAAAACACACAATATAAATCAGAATAATAATGCACATACAGCATAATGTAACAGGACATATACCTTGGCACATCATTTGTTTTTTGGAAGTATTGAGCGCTAAGTTTCAGGCTGCGGCTCAACATGCTTTCCAAAATGAAATATGAATGAAACTAAAACAGAGTGCAGAGTGGAAAGTGAGTTTTGAAAGGCAGAAATCTCAGCAGTCACTGGTATTGATAAACTCCCAGTAGATATATTTTGGTCATTGTGTGCCACGGGACGGACAAACTCTTCCTTACTGCCGCGTGAAGAAGAAGCTGAGGACGGCAGCCAGTGCGCTGTGACCCCAGGCTGCGGGACCCAGAGCCTCAGTTTGATCTCATAACAGACTGATATCCCAAATCGGAGCTGACACGCATCGCTAAAGATGCCAATGGTAATTAATTAGCATCTCATTTCGACAGGATGCGGGGCCTCGCTTCTCCATGCCACTTCCCCCCGAGGCCGGTGTCGTCAGGGTCAGGAGGATATCGCGGGTAATAAATCGAGGAGGGCACGTTGACAGGCAGGTCTTCGTCCCCGCCCCCCCTCCTCTCCTCCCCCCCCCTCCGACGCCCGACGCCCCACGGCTACGACAAACGGTCCCGGGCTTGGCGGCGCAGCGTGCGGGGAGATCAGAAGGCGGCAGAGGGGAAGTTAAACCGCGTCTCGTCGGAGTTGTTAGTGCTGAGCGGGTTTCGTCCTGACGTTTGGCCTCTGCTCCTGATTGAGATGGAAAAGAGGGCGAATGCTGCTGAGCAGATGGAGGATTTTTTAATATCGCACTGCAAAAAATCTCCATCTTAACAAGTCATTTAGTCTATTATTGAGTCTTAAAATCATAAAAGTGATAAAAAATCTGCCACTGGAGTTGAGAAAAATAAGATTTGAAGGCTGAATATGAGACTAAATGACTTGTTAAGATGGACCCCACACACACACACACACACACACACACACACACACACTCCAAATAAGAGCCCACTGTCTAATAGTTTCATTTACAGTTACAGTGCATTTATATTTTAGTGGATGCTCTTATTCAGTTTGAGTGTTTGATTAGTTTTGTTTGGTTGCAGAAATAATGAAAACACAGGGGAAAAATTAATATCAACATCACAAGAAATGAGGAGGTCAAGGGTCAAAGGTCACAGCACCCAGATAATGGCTGTGTCCCTAAAACAATGATAGAGAAGGGTGTTTTTTCTGCACTTTCTGTTGAACTAATACTGCTGTTATCAGACAGAAACTATCTCCAAAAATTATGTTTTTCAGGAATTAAGTAAAAAATAATGCTGCTTTTCTCATTGGCTTGCATGTGGTTTTTTTTACATTCTACAGATTTAAAGGGCCGGAGGGTCACAGAACTGTCAACTGTGGAAACTTTGAATTCAGGTAAGGAAAAGAAAAATCACCAAACTGCAGTTACAGACTTTTTCCATAGCAGCAGCAATCTAATCCTTGATTTTATTTATTTTTTTTGCTGTTGCTGGTAAGACGTTCTGGGGTTTTCTTTGCCTCAACCACAGAGTTTGCATCTGGGTTTTTTTCCCTCTCTCTTTTTTCAGTGTTGTATCATTTGTATGTGCAAATAAACCAAGCTAAACCAAACTGCCGAGGTGAAATTACGTCTCGATCTGGACCGACCGCACAGTTTAACCAGAATCCAGCGCTGTTACGTCCATTTTACCCCAAATATCTCAACAAAACGCCTTCACACTTTATCACTCTGCATGTTTCCAGGACGCTCCATGTCAACAACAGCAGCACTCCTCACTTCCAGGGCAACATTTACGTCTTCGGGCAAAGTTGCTGTTTACCTGCGGCCTTAGGAAGCTTTTCGGGGAATGTTGGGGATCAACAAAAGGGAACGAGGGCGAAACATTTGTTGTGAATTAAGAGGATTTGGGGGGAAGACGAGTCGAGAGAGAAAAACGCTCAGAACGCTTCTAGACTGCAACATCTTCATCTTATCAAGCCATTTAGTCTGTTATTGAGTCCTAAAATCCAGATTTTCTCTGAGATAATTCAGAGATAATTTCACGTGAGATAATTTGAGATAATTTCACGTTTCCGATGCAAATCAATTTATAGTAGTGGAGGAATTTTCTAGAATGTTTCAAGACACACTGACACTCATTTCTAGAAATTCTTTCTAGAAAAGTGAAACTGCATTGGAAAAAAGTGAAATGATCTAATCCCACTGGAAGATTTCTTCACTTGTTTTAAGAAAATTAGGATTTTAGGACTCAATAATACACTACACTGCAAAAACTCTCCATTTTAACAAGTCATTCAGTCTAATATTGAGTCCTAAAATCCCAAATTTCTTAAAATAAGTGAAAAAATCTTCCATCTTCTGACTGGTTTCAACATACTGACACTCATTTCTAGAAAATTCCTGAAACAAGTGAAGCTGCATTGGAAACAAGTGAAATTATCAAACCTCACTGGCAGATTTCTTCACTTGTTTTAAGAAAATTATGATTTTAGGACTCAATAACAGACTAAATGACTTGTTAAGATGCAGATGTTGCAGTCTCGGTGCGTTCAGAGTGCTTTCCTCTTTCTCTTCGATGTTTTTTTGCAGTGTAAAGTACAGTAGGTGGATTGAAGCGACCTGCCTCTGCCAGCCGTGGATTATTGAATCCAGGTTTTGTGGATTTGGGGGGAAAAGAGCCACGGTTCGCCCCCCGAAAAAAAGCCCAGTGAAACCACAACAGAGGGCATGAAAACAAACTCCTCAGAATAGCGGCCTTCTCTGCAGTTTGGCTGCCGATTCAAAAGATCTTTGGTTAGACGTTTGATCCTGAAGAAATAATCCACCAATTTCTGTTAAAGCTCCAAAGAGGTTTGAAAACTGAACTTTAAAGCTGCAGTCTGCAACGTGTTGTTAGCCCCGCCCTCCTTCCCCTTCCCCTTCCCCACCGCCTGTCAGTCATCTTGATGATGTCATCAAACCAGCAGCGTGCCTTAAAACTTCCCTAACAACACTGAAAAACCAATGTCAGGCAAACAGGGGATTTAGACCTGAACACTCAGATTAATAATATAGAAAATATATCCTGTTAATCTTTATTAATTTTATGTTATTTTAATGTGGAAAAAAGTTGCACATTGCAGCTTTAATACCCAGAAACTACTATCAAGAAAATGACACTTGATTCTACTAAATTCTACTGATTCTACTGAAATTGATTCTAATAAAAACATTTGCATTGGAAACAAGTGAAATTATCGAATCTCGCTGGCAGATTTCTTCACTTGTTTTAAGATAATTATCATTTTTGGACTCAATAATAGACTGAATGACTTGTTAAGATGGAGATTTTTTGGGGTGTTGAGCATCAAAACAAACAGACTAGACTGAAGCAGAAGAGCACAGAAAGATGATGTACATTATGAGGACATGAATGCATAATAAGCGGCTGCAATTAGCCGGGGCCAGACATTGGCAGATTGTAATTAATGTGCTGCCTGTACATTGAAACAGTCGGGGGAGAGTCTTTCTAATTTGGGTGTCAGATGGGGGGGGGGGGGTGCAGATCAGATCCTGGGATAATTATGGGTGACTCCGGTCCCTCTCAGTCGGTGGGTGGGGGGGGGGGATTGGGTGGGACAGGGCCCAGGTCTCCAGAGAACGTTAAAAACCGGTAATCCCCCCCTCATCATGTGAACATGTGCCCTCCAGAGCTCGCCGGGACGACGGAGGGAGAAAGAAGAAGAAGAAGAAGAAGAAAAAAAAAAGGTTTCACATTCACAGATGATCCTAATTTGGTGTGGTTTGGAGTGTAATTTAGATCAAACACAGCCATGTAAATGAGTCAGGGTTTTTTGGTAATGAGGTGCCTCTGCAACGGGGCGGAGGCAGAGAGGAGGAGGGGGGCTGGGGTGGGGGTGGGTGGGGGGTTCGGACCACATCAGTAGGTGTGGCGCCCGCGGTCCTGCCGCCGCTCATCCAGCCACTCACTCACTCACTCACTCACAGGCAATTTTCAATTTCTTCTTCTTCTCCTATTTTGAGCGGAGAGAGCAGCTCCAGCGCGTCTCGGTGAGCAGTTTAGGGAAAAACACACTCCCAGCGGCGCACGGCAACAAAATAGGTCACTCTGCGCCGATTTGGCTTGTCTGTTTCCACTAAGCAACCGACTCCACTTTGTGTTTGGTGTAGAGGGAGAGCTGGATCTGTGCCAGCACACAATACACACACACACACACACACACACACACACACACACACCACACTTTCCCCAGTGCGGCCTGTTGATGGAGGATTACCAGACTGAAATATTACTGTGTGTGTTGTGTAGATGGAATGTTTAGATTTACATTTTGGGCAGAGTAGCTTAGGATGGGCGCTACAACAGTGGGATGAGCCTTAATTTCCATCACGAATATTACAAGCGACCAATAGGAAGAGTGGAGGGTGAAAAGTCACAATGTCCACACTAAAGATTTAACAAATATTCCTGGTTTTTGCAGAATGCTTGTGTGTGATAGAGAAGTTTAAATTCAAGTTTATTGAGCTAATTATTGCTAATTATTGGAATTGCAAAAAGGAGAGAAGAAGAAATGCTTCAGCCGGACTCACCAATGTTAGATTATTTTCCTCTCTTTGGCTACAAAGCAGCACAGAGCGCTTCACTGACCTCACCACACGGGATTTCTGGGTAATGAAGTCCTTAAATTTCAAGCGATCGCCTTTCGCGAATTGCGTAGTGGTAGGATCTCATCCTGGGGGTCGTAAGATAATTTTTTTGGGGGGGTCGTGAGATGATTTATGGGATCGGAATAAAACATATTTCTACTATAGGGATTTATTATTATGTCTATGTTTTATGATTTTTCAGAAATTTTGCTTCTTTCTTGTGACAAACTGAATAGTTTTCAGGCTTTAGGTCTTCCCTGATAATCAAATGAAACGACCTGAAGAGAAAAAATGATTCTGTAGATGAACTCTCTGCATATGAAGCCTTTGATGAGGGGGGTAAGTAGGCATTTAAGGGGCGTTTAAGGAGCCACAAGACAAAAAGGTTGAGTAAAGTTTTAACTCCTACTACAACCTCAGTGAAGCCAAATCACAATATCTCAAAAAGCATTTTGACTTTGTCTGTCTGTTCTAGATGCTTCTCTCAGTCCAAAGCGATGTGGAAAACGCGCCCTATATGCAGTTCACTGACATCACATCAGGTTATTTCTGGGTATTAAAGCTCGAACAGTTTTCAGGCGGTTCCCCCTCGCCGCCACGCGGAGCCGGCCAACATGTGCAAGTTGCGCAAGCGCGGCTCTAACTCTGATACTCGGCGGTCCGGGGGCGGCGGGGCGAGCGGGGCCACCTGCGCAGAAGGTAAACGCAACATGGCGGGATTGTAAACCTCCCCGGGGGTTCTGGGATAGCCACATGGCCCGCCAAGTCTGCCAGGGTGGCCCCCGCGACACCGGCTGGGTGCCGTGCTGCGCGACACGCAGCTAAGCCCGGGGATTAGCGCGCGGTGCCACCTATCTGATGAAACCAGAGCCAATGTGATTGTCTTCCCTCTCTCTCTGTTTATGTCCACCCCTCCCTCCCTCTCTCTCTCTCCCTCTCTCTCTCTCTCCTCTCTCGTTTGCTTCTCCCTTTGTTTCTGGCAGCAGTGGAAAGCACATACATGCTACCATGCTGGTAGTAAAATGCATTGTTGGCTCGCCGCTCGTATTATCTTGGATTGAGGAGCGACGACTCGCCAGCCGCTCCGAGGGAAGGGACGTTACCTCACTAGGTTGAGTCCCGCCGCAGCTGAAGAGTTCAGTTCCCCGATGGGATGTCCAGCATGTCAACTTCAATACTTTATTACCGTTTCAACTTGATTGATTGGGATTTGCTTTGGCAAACTCGCTTAAAACAGACAGAGGGACAGGAACGGTTCCAAATGAACCACAAGACGTAAAAACACTTAAAACACACACAGAACCCAAAGTAAGACATGAGGTAGAAGCAGTAAAATACCATAAAACTAAATAAAATAGAACAACTAAAATACCATAAATTAAGAAATATGTGCCATGGGGATAAAAACTGTATTTAAAAAACAGACACCTGCTCTTACAAAATGATGGATAGTGCAAATTTAAAACCAGTTACGGTGCATTTTAAAAGATAGTAGGTCAATTTTGTCCTTTGTTGACAAAATGACGAGACGATCCCAGCCTGGAAAATGACAACAAGAGCATAACGCTTCCCATGTGACAGAAATACCTCGTAACAACAGCTAGTGGTCGTTTTCATGTTTTTGCATGAATACAATAGAAAAAGAAAAAGATAAGAGAAAGATAAGTTACATAAAGAGAGAGTAAAGCTGCATGAAAACCACTTGAAACCTGTGATAACCTTTCAAAACTCTAGTGGACATGCGGTTTCAGATCTAGAAATGATGCTGTTGGCCTTTTGACGATAGTTTTGTCAGAAGAAGAAAAGTTTGATCTTCACCTGACAATATTCAGTCTTCGTATCTCTCCACCTTTTTCCCGATTTCCTCCCACGTCTCTCACTTTTAATTAAGGAATCTCTGAGCGTCCTCCTGTCAGACGCTCGGACGCATCGGGCCGGTTTGAGCCAATCGCAGCAGAGTCCTGTTGGTGATGATAATGAGGCGGGCTGAAGGATCTCCCCTGCGCCGTATAATGAAGTGTCACAACCGTCGCAAGAGAGCAGGACAAAATGAGCCCCCCCCCCCACCCTGCATCTCTGTGTGAACCAGGTAGTGTTTTGCAATCTAATTAAAAAACGAGACTGTAAATTAAGCCAAAAACCACGGAAATACAGCAGTAAAGAAACGTCATTTTACACAATTTACACGATCTGAATATCAGAAGTATAATTAACAATTTTAATTCCAAAATCAGACGTCCGCCACTTAAAAAAAGTGACGTTTTCTTTGACAAAATCACCGCAGGCATGAAAGTAAAACTCACCTCGGATTATTATAAGAAGTTGTCAGGTAATTTAAGAGCTTTTCTTGTCAAGATAGCAACATTTCCGAGGACGTAATCAGCTGTTGGACGCCCAGAATGGATATATGACATTTTGTAATGAAAACCCTTCAAGTTCCACGTGGAAAATGACCTGTCATTCAACCAAATTAGATCTAGATGAAGCTTGTTGAGCGGGTCGCTGCACCGCCGGAGCCTCAGTGTGAACCGGGCGCTCCGGCGCTCTCTAATTAAAACGGACACTTCTCTGCTGTTCCTATAGACTGTAAATTAAACCGAAGACACTGTATGTAAACGCTCAGACACGCCTACACATCTCCCAGTTACGTTCACTTTAACTTCCACACTTCTTCTTCACTGGATTTGAAGATTTTGATTTTACAGCTGGACGATGCGCCCGTCAACTAGGTCACATCACTTTATAGCTGAATATTATTCCACACGACACATTTGTTTACAACTACTTCAAATGAGTTTTGTTATGTGCATCATAACTGAAAACTATTTTATTTAATTGTTCTGTTTCCAGACTTTTTCTATGCAAAATACCTGCAAATGATCAAATTCATTTTCCATAGTTATTAGACTGTGTTTTTTAGACTCTATCACTTATGTATGATATATGAGAGTACAAAAATATTCAAATTGGCCTCTCCGGACATTTGTGCACATTTTCTGAACTTGTAAATGTGCAAAAAAATAATGAAAATGACGGCAGGAACTAACCAAAATGAGGAAACAATATGTATCTTGTGCACTCGAATTAATGAAAACAAAGGCCTATTCTTTGTATTATTTTATATTGTGTCTTATTTTATCTGCTTTATCTGCTTATTTAATCCGCTGCACTGGAAAGCACTTCGAATTGCATTCATTTGTACAAAAAATGCTCTATAAATAAAGTTTTGATTGATTGATTGATTGAACATACCATAAGGACATAGGAACATACATAAGTAACTACTGTACAGACTATTGGCACAATACAATACAAGAAATAACATGATTAAAACTCAACATCCAAGGCAATATTGAAATATTGGATTTTTGCTGATGCACAAAAGGGTTAGATGCATTTTTGTTAAAAAATGTATTCTTCAGCCTCAATTTTTGGCCGTGTGTGGAATATGTCTGACTATTTTAATTTTTTTACACAAATGCAGCGACATGCAAAGATTCAGAACTCAAAAAGAAGAAGAAGAAGAAGAAGAAGAAGTGAGTTTTCCACTCATGGACCAAGATAAATCTCCCCTCCTCCTCTAGCCAAAACCCACCCTGCCATCCCTCCTACCATCCCTCCTTTCCTTCCTTCCTTCCTTCCTTCCTTCCTTCCTTCCCAGTCCTTCCTACCCGGGGCCTGGTGCAGAAGGGACGGGGCTGCCAAGCTCAGCACATGGCTTTGGGTCTCCATCTCCATCCACTGTCAGAGAAGAAGAAGAAGAAGAAGAAGGGGGGGGGGGGGTAACAGAAGTCGAGGTCCCTGCAGGCCCCTTCAGTGTTTACAAGGCTGCACCCCCCCCCCACCCCCTCGCTCCCTCCCTCCCCGCCCCCCCAGGCGAAGGGGGGAAAGCACACAGTCGCTCCCCGAGGAGAAGAAGAAGAAGCGAGGCGGCGGGGACTGTGATTCCTCAGAGCCAGACTTTCTCTCTCTCTCTCTCTCTCTCTCTCCTTCTCCTCCTCCTTTTTCTTCTTCTTCTTCTCCTCTCCTGCGGGGCAACGTCCTGCACATGTGATACGACAGACACCGCTCACGCCGCATTACCCATACACCTCTCTGTCCATGTCTGCGTCGCTCAGAGCCATGCTCCGTGATGCGGCGGGGAAAGTGGGACGCGAGCACGACTGTCAGAGAGGGAAACCGAACGAAGCCGCAGAAACTATCTCCGTCTTTTTTTTTTCCTCTGTTCTTCATCTGTTTCTTAGTGTAAAATATCAGCGGGTCTGTCATGGTTAGACTGATATATCAGGCCGATATTTGCCTTTTATTGAATATCAGATATCGTTCACCTCTGATATGATGGAGGCTCCTTTCTGATCACAGCTACAGAAAAACATGACATGTTTTTTTTGTAAATTAGCTTTTCGTTTAAAGGCCTTGTGTGTCCCTACCATTGAAAAGGTAACAGAATTTAATCAGTTTGGGTTTCAATGGAGAGTTTTAGTGTCCCATGATGGTTTCAGAGGCTTTTTCTTATCCTGAGAAGAAGAAAATTCTGGAGGAAAACATTGAAAACATGTCGTTTTTTAGAATCCTTTGACATGAAAATGGTTGAATTTAAACATTTTGAATTGTGGCATAAAATATCAGCTATCGGCAGCTTCGGTCCAAAACTATCAGTGTTGGTATCGGCCTTCAAAAACCCAAATCGGTCGAATCGTTGACTTGATCTGACCTGTATAAAGGATAAAGAAACAGAAAATAAATGGTATAAACGTTATAGATAAATCCTCATTAAGTATTTCTGTCATTTGCCTTAATAAGTGTTTGTTTTATCTGCAAGTGGAAGGGCCTTGGTATATAAATCCATTAAATAAACTATATTTGATTTGTCTACTGTATGACGGCTTTTATTCTTGCAAAACAACATATAAAGATGTCTGTTTAGATTCATTTCAGTCACCCAGGTAGTAAAATGTCCAAAAAATATATAAAAACAAACTGAAAATGAAGAGTTTAAGACGTCCAGTGGGTTTTATTTTATATATATGTGTGGTTTTTGAACATTTGATTATTTATTTTTTTTATATCAAGGAGATGAAAGTGTAGGTAACCTTCATTGTTATTAATTCCTGAATCTATGCAGATATCTCCGACGGTGGCTTTAAGCGGTCTTTAAGCGCTCTCGACCGCGTCCCCGGGGAACTTTAAAGTCACATCAACCGCCGCTTTGCCTTTATGAGCCCTTCTCCCAGCTAAACGGATGACATTGAGCTAAGCGCTGAGATCCAATATTCTCCGAGCGTCGGCGTTGAGTACACATAAAGACCAATATTCATCCGCGGCTGCTTATTTCCTCTTACAAGTATGAGTTTCTGTATTAGATTCTGCGCTCAATATGTGCTTGTTTTGAAGTTGTATATTCGGTTTGAAGAGCATGAACCAGAAAAGTTGTAACAAAAGCAGAGGGGATTTCTTCTTCTTCTTCTTCTTTTTTTTTATTTCCCCCCCCCCCTCTCAAACAAGCCGGTTTCACAGAGCCGGAGAGTTCATTAGCTCCCTCATAATCTGCCGATGCGGCGATAAAAAATGTGCACCAACAAAAAGCATTACCGCCAAAGACCAAGCCTCTCCTGACACGCCATTAAACGGTGATGCATGGCTGCTGCTGCGGCTCCTCTGTCTAAGTATTTCCAGTTGAAAGGTCAGCGGCGAGACGTGACAGCGCTGCGAAACGCCGCCGTACATTTTTACCCGTTCCCGCCGCAGTTCGTATCTGTCAATTTGCGGCGAGGTGCGAGCGAGGCTTTGATGCGTCTCGTTGGGTTTTTTTTGCCCTCCCACAATGCACCTTACAGCCCTGATGCATGTCGACAATCCTCATCCTGTGATGTTTACACCATAAGGAGGGGGGGGGGGGGTGTAGGTCCTGTGGAGCCATTTTAATTGACATAACCTGTTTATCTGTAATAGTCCTTGAGCCCCTGTAACCTCACAATAAAACACCCCGCTCATTTTTCTACCGTTTTATCTGCGAAACCAAGTTGTTATCACAACATATGAGCGTCCGCCGTATCTTTCATCACGGCTACTTCTAATGGCTTTTAAAGTAGTTACCTGCGAAGTCCTGACATTTATTACCATCATTTTCGCGGCGGAGGACCGGCTGCGGCGCAAAGGTCTGCTATCGGGAGGCGACATCATTATGAATTATTGTTTGCGGCCAAGGTAGAAAATTGTACTTTGTGGCTCCGTTTCCCCCGTGATAAATCAACCAGTCACTTTTCACATCTCGCACTCTCAAAGCTGCTGAGCGTAGGACTTTTTCCCCCCCCTACACACTGTTTACCCATTTCCTTCTCCCTCTCTCTCTCTCTCTCTGCCGCCGCCGCCGCCGCCGTGAAAAAGCTTCCTGCAGGTCGCGGCCAGCATCCTCCATTTCTCAAACCCCCGAAAAGATCTTTGCTCGTTCGCGATGATTAGCTCCGTCTGAAACGTCTGAAAAGATGAAATAAACTTCTGCGTCTTCTGCTTTTCAAATGTTTACCCTAAAAGCTCATCGCGGCTAAAAATGAGAGGGGTAAAAAAAAACAAAAAAACACAAGTGACAGGGAAATAAGTAGACGAAGAGCGGCTGTATTCGTCAGCTGCTATCTGATGGCTGTTAACATGGTTCCTGGACTATCTTCTAGCTTTGGGAGAATGAGAGGTGAAGCAGAGCAACTTTATCCCCGCCTGCATCTCCTGTGGTAAAGTAATCCTCTGTGTGGCGGTGGCCAGATAAGGCCCGAATACTCACTCACGGCCTCCACCCCCCCCCCCCCCCCTCCGCCCCCCCTCCGCTGCCGCCAAGCAGTCAGGACCCCTCAGAAGTGGGCCGGCGCCGGGGTAAACAGGGGTAATCATTAGTCTGGAGAGGAGTTGGCCCTCTCAACGCAGCTACACCTATCTTTGGCTGTCAACGCCAGGGTCAAGTCTGCTTTATGGAGCCGGGGAGGAGAGATATGAGGAGGGAGGAGGAGGAGGAGGGGGGGGGGGGGGGGGGTGGGGGGGGGAGGGGGGGGGGGGGGGGGTGGGGGGGGGGGAGGGGGGTAGGAAAGGAGATGAGGAGGGATAGGAAAGGAAAGGAGGCGAGGAAGAGGAGAGGAGAGAGAGAAGATGGATGGGGCGAGAGGTGATGAATGCAGAATGAGGGAGGAAGAAGAGAGAAACAGGAAATCTGGATGGAGGAAGAGAAATGAATGAAAAGAGGAGAGAGAGAGGGAGGAGGAGAGAAACAGAAGAAAACTGGATGAAAAAGGAATGAAAGAAATGAAAAAAAGGGGAAAAGAGAAAGGATGAAAAGGAGAAATGAGAGTGGGTGAAGACGGACAAAGCAAGAGACAGACGAATGCAAAGGGAGGGAGGAAGAGATAAACGGGAAAACTGGATGGAGGAAGAGAAGGGAAGAGAGGGAGAGTGGAAGGGGAAGAAGAGGAAAGAGGGATAAAGACATGAAGAATGGAGGAAGAAAAAGAAATAAAAGGAGTAGAATAGAGGAAGGAAAAGAAATAATAGAAGAGTAAGATACAGCAATGAAAAGAGGGAGAAGGGAGGAGAGATGGAAAGAGAAGAAGAGAAGAAGATGAAAGAGGGAGGAGGTGACAGAAAGAGAGGAAAACTGAATATGAGGGAAGAGAAAGAGGGGAAAACGAGAGTGGAGGACGCAAGATGAGGAAAGAGAAGATGAAGGTAAAAAGGAAGAGAGGTAAAAAAAGAAAAAGAGAGAGAGGGAAGACGTGCGGAGACAGAGAACCAGACGCTACAAAGAGCGTAATTACCAATAACAAAAAGCCGCCCCCCCTCCCCCCCCCCCCCCTCCCCTCGCCGGCTTCAAACGGGTCCCGGGCCGAGCCTCACCTTCATGTAGTTCTCGTATACGAATCCGCCGCGCCGCCGCCCGCCGCGCCGAGGCTTCACCTGCTACTGCGGCGCTCTCCGGCCTTATTAGGACGATTAATATTAATGTCCTGGCGGTTTCCCTCCGCTGATCGGCTGACTGCTCCCCAGCGTGGCGCCGCACCTTGCTGTAGGTGACTGTCAGGTTTGATTATAGGCGGATTAAAGGCTCTCTCTCTCTCTCTCTCTCTCTCTCGCTCTCTCTCTCTCTACTCGCTGCCGCCGCTGGTCGACACACACAGATAAGCGCCGCGTAAGTACCGGACGATTATTCACTGTCAAAAAGCGTTTGGCGACGCGTGCGACTGCACCCGGCCACGCTGCAAGAAGTGTCAGTCGAAGTGTAGGTTTTTAAATCTGCTTTTATTTTGACGGCAGGTTTCAGAGAACCAGGTTTAAGCCTTTGAAAAGGCCGCATGAAACGGCATCTTTACTTCCTGCATTTGATGTATTTTCCTGGTGAAGCAGGATGTTGGGGGTGGGACATAACGCAGGGAGGGAGCATTCAAAAGTGTAAACCAATGGGAGTCAGGGAGAGAAAGGAAGTTTTGATTTGATGGGAGGGGCGGAGGGGCGGGAATGTTCAAAAATCTGATTTTATTGGTTAGAAATGTATATTTACGCCTCCTGGTGCAGTGTGATGTCACCATTAAAGATACTCTGTTTTCCAGGAAGTAAAAGTAATGGGAGTTCCTTTCATGGGGACTTTAAAGACTTTTTTCATGCCACCTGGAATTGAATTCAAGACCAGTTTAAAAACCAACACAAAGACACAAAGGCCCTGACTTACTAAAGCCTTTGTGCAAAAACGTTTAGCATGACATAGGCTAACCCCTGATTGGTCAAGCAAATTGTCCTGCACCGACTTAGTGCTGACACTGCAAATGTTTATGTACCCACTAAAGGTTTTGGCAAATGATTGAACATAGCTACTGCAAGTTGTGAAACTATAAATGGGCAGAGTAAGAAAAAGGGCAGCAGGAAATTAATAGTTAATCCAACTGTGTTTAGTAAAGCAGACAGGATGCAGATTGTTCTACTAACCTGCTCTGGATTAATCTAAGAAACCTGACAGTACATGGTAAAAAATAAGATGTTTTAATACTTTGTAAGGTTTTAATTTACTGTAAGACTTTTTCAGACTTTTTAAGGACCAGATATACTGCAAGACCTTCATCTGGGAAAAGGATTTTTCACTTGTTTCCAATGCAGCACAGTTTCTTTCTACAACTGACATTAGCTTGAAACAAGTGAGCTGACTCATGTACTGTAGATATTGATTCTAGAAAATTATTGAAACAAGTGAAACTCTACTGGAAACTGGGGGAAATTTTCCCAGCAGGCTACTGATGTTAATGTTACTAAGATTTAGTATCTTCTACTAGATACATTAGCTGGTGTGCTAATCAGATGTATTTACAACCAGCTAGCTAACTAGCCAGCAGGCTAATTTAGCAAAGACACTTATGATAATGTTAGCATGTGACTAGCTAACAAGTTAACATTAATAGCTATAGCTTCAACTAATGTTTGCTATTGTGCTAATCAGATGTGTTAATAAGACAGTGATGCTTAGCTGACCAGATGCAGATAGACAAAAGAAAATGTAGCTTGCTAACTGATCTCTATGGCCGTGACCATACCAGCTAACGTTAGTAACTACTAGCTAACAGCTAACTTGTTTACATAGTCAGCAAACTGTCACACCTGAGCACTTGTCTCTTTCTATTTAACAGGAAAGCTCATAAATTATGAATGAAATACCTACAAATAAGAAACATTTGTGTTAGCTAACTTACCTCTGTCTTTGACGATGCAGCGCTGCCCGTCACGGTCCCACTTGATGTTTCAAATTGGCCCACGTACCTCCTCTCTTTTTTGATTGAACCAATCATAACAGTTTCTGCCCTGAGAAGATATTTCAATAAGTAAAACTCCTATCTACTGACCAGATGCTATGGTTAGCTAGCTAACAAGCTGACATTATCTGTGATCAGTGATGAAATTATCAGAAATTAACCGTCTGTTCAATTCTGTTGAGATGTTTAGAAACACAGCCAGCTGTTCACAGACCTCCAAGATGGCCGCCAGAGGGTCTGTTTTGTCACCTCAAAGCCTTCTATTGTTCTAAATATGTCCAGTCTGTGGTGATGGAGAGCCAAGCAGAACAGAGAACATGGAGAACAGCATAAGCAGCATTCACAGGTTTTCAACCATAGTGCCGCCAAGTGATGGATTAGGCACCGAGGCTGATAGTGTCTGAAAGGTAAAAGTGTATCAAGAGAGGGAGGGGGGAAGGGGGGCGTCCACCACCACCTCCCGCCTTTCAAGTCATTTGTAACACGTTTCTTGCTGAGTCAGCTTCCTCGCGCCTTAGCCGCCCCACTTCCTCACATGTTCCTCTGTGATTTGTGGCTCGTTCTTTCAGTAGGAAAATAGAGAATCAGGGCTGGATGAGTAGATGACCGCCTTCAGTCTTGATCCATCTAATCATTAGGGTTAGTGTGTGTGTGTATACGTGTGTGTGTGTGTGTGTGTGTGTGTACATTGACTGAACACCAAAAGCTATTTCTCTCTACAGCTAGTATTATGGATTTGTCCTAGAATTTGGTGAAGCTGCATCTTTTTCTGTAGATGTAGGATAACAAATGAGGATATTGGTTTTGTGGTTTTAATCTTATTTAGAATTTGTTTTTATTCAAAGTGGTAATCCTCGAGATCATGTTTTTTATTTTTTTATTTTTATTTTTTTATTTAGTCTCCATCTTTGTCCCTCAGCCTCACTGCTGTGGTGTTTCTGCTCTGCTCTTCCCACAGATCACCTGTCAATCAAACAGTGTGGGCGGAGCTTAGATTTTTCTGTTGATGCAGTTTGAGTTTCTCTCTTCTTTGTCTGTTCAGTCATGGTGGCTATCACTGCTCATGCTAACTACCCAGTTCTTCTTCTTCTGTTTACTCCAAACAAACGAAATGTAAAACACATCGCTTCCCTGAGTTAGAGCGATCAGATAGAGACGAGCAAAACAGACATTTATATATCTGAAAATGTCACAGATTATGACTTTAATAGCCATTTCGGAGCAGAATTAGCCCGCCTGTACCGCACTAATAATTACAGGAACTGTCGGGTCGCATGGCGGCGGCCAGCGTTAATCATGTGCCGTCAAACCGCGCTCCTTTGAGGGCGAATCAGGTATCAGATGGCTTATGGGAGTAAAGAAAACAAGCCTGAGCGAGAGAGAGGTGTCTGGCCGCTAAACCCAACCTCATCTATCTTCCTTCGGTGGGGGGAGCGAGGGGAGCGGTGCCTGACCCTTGACCCCTGGGGAGCGCTGCAGCATCCATCATGACATGTTAGGTAATGTGGTTAACTACCTACTTCCTCTGTCAGGACCAGGGGGGGCGGAGGGTTTGTTCCCAGGTAGACGATCCGTCTTTAGGCCGGATTTGACAAAGAGATGGGGTCTTTATATAGTCGTCTGTAGTCGTCCGAGGTGAAAAACGAGCGCAGTCCATCAGCGGGCGCAGCGGCGTGGAAGGCGTTTTCTCCTCGCTGTCGTCTAACCTGTTAAATGGGCTGTCGTGTGAGGGTGTGTGTGTGTGTGTGTGTGTGTGTGTGTGAGAGAGAGAGAGAGAGAGAGAGAGAGAGCACGTATGAAAGGTAAGGGTGTTCTAAAAATGAGATATCTACCGTGTGTGTGTGTTTGTGCATAGGGGAGAGTGTGTGTGTGTGTGTGTGTGTGTGTGTGTCATTGCATATTTGGTTTGTGCTATAGTCATTTTCAACGCAATTAAAAACTTAGCCTAAAAAAAAAGCCTAAAACTGCAAGTCACATGGCTGAACATGGATTAGAACTCCACTGCCAATCATTTACTTAAAATTTGAATATTAGATCCTTTTTTATGGCAAAAGATTTCCATTTGTTGAAATTTGATGAAAATCCACTTAATTCAGTTCTCTAAAATTCATTCCCTCAAAGCAAATTTCATGGCAGACATACAGTAAAACATGCGTTAGAAACCGTAACCTACTAATAAAAATATTAACCGGTCTTCTCATCAACCCCAACTTCCTGACAAAACAGGAAGTGAGTGAGAACCCATGACTTGGGTTCTGGTGACTTGGGACTTGACTCTGACTTGTACTTTGATGACTTGAAAAGGTTTCTAAAGTCTTGACTTGAGATCTTGTGTTTGTGTAAATGACTTAGATTGAAAGTGATGAGATTTGTTCCAGCGGACGACTGAATTTAAATTCTGTTTTCTGAATTTGTATGGAATGATTGAATTTATTGAAGTTGAAACTGATTCTAGAAATCAAACTCATGATGCTCTTACCAAGTTTTTATCCTATTAAAACCATATTGCATTGAAAAGTCCTAGATATTTAGTTTTCTTTAAGATATTAAATTGATACTGGACTCTTGATTTGTTCTGACTTGACTTTCTCTTCTACATTTAGACTTGAGACTTGACATTAATGACGTGGACTTGACTTGGACTTGACTTGGTGTTCTACGCTTAGACTTGGGACTTGACTTGAGACTTGTGCCTCCAGACTTGAGACTTCATTTTACTATTATATTGCTGCAATTTCTGTTTTTAGCCTATTTTTCATCTTTTAATCTTCTTGTTTTACTTGTTTCAATGGATAATTCCATCTATTTTCAACCTGGGTCTTATTTTTCTTAGTTTTTACCAACATGACGATTCATTGAATTTGTTGATTTCGTCACATCACTGTTTAAGCTTTACAGACTTGCGACTCGAGCAAAGTTGACTCGGTCGCTGCTGCATCCTGTTTTATTCTGCGTAAGATCACATCCTCTCTCGCTGCAGCGTGTGCTACTGTACGCACGGTAATTGATTGCATGCAGTTTCAGTGGCTTAGCATCTGGCGCTTGTGATAATCCCCCTTCTGTCCTGCATCAGTCGGACGTATTGATGAAGCACTCAGGCTGTAGTGCTGCATTTACTCGGCACATTAGCCCATTACAGTTATGGACACACAAGTAAGTAGTGACTCTTTACCTGAAGAGGGATCGTTGCTGCTGAGAGCGACAAAGAGGCTGTAACTCGCTCTGCTGTTGTTTATTCTGTCAAAATCACAGACTGAATGAAAACGAAAGAGTTTCACGCCAAGATGAGATATCCACTATTTCAAAATATAGACAGATACTTTAGTTTTTCTCGCTTGTCCATGGAAACATTAAAGAACAGCAGAAAAAGACACTTTGGACTTATGGACTTTCTTGTGTTTTATCCTTAAAATGATCAAATAAATCAAATTGCACATGGAAAACACTGAAAAACAGCAATACAGGACACTGACAGTTCACAGTATAAACATGTAGATATATTGGCACCAATTATATACAAAGATAATTTCACCAAAAGTAGTCCATGATGTTACTGAGGCAGTTTGACCCCTATATGAGCCCTAGTCTTATAAAATAATTGAATAAAGCAAATTGTGGCACTTTTTAAATGATAATAGATAGGTTAAGTGTTTGGCTGACAGAGTGGATCCAATAGAGTTTAGAAATATTGATTGATGAACTCAAGGTAATTATTTTGTTGTGCAAAATGGACATACAGTGGTTTATCCTCTTCAAATATTTAACATCATTGCCATTCCATACATTCCATACATTTTCACAAATTGCCATTCTGATATATGATTATCTCTCTCAGGGGCATCTTGTGTTGAAATGCTGTCGAAATGCCATTTAGTCTGGAGAGTGTTTTTTTTTGTTTGTTTGTTGCCTTGTCAATAAACAGCCACCTAAAGCCCCTCAGGAGTCCAGCAAACAGCACTTGATCTGTGGTGCGGAGACCATTAGGGCCAGGTATATTGATGGCGCCGCGCCACCGCAGCGCCGCTCTCCCGGCGTGAGGCAGCCTCCGTGCCGAGAGGACACTTGTTCACTGTGTGCTTCCAATCGCACGCCGGCCGCGGCGAGATGCCTAATGGCCTCGCGCTCAGCCTGTCGCGGGAAAGCGCCCGGCGGACGGCGCATGCGCTCCCGGCCAGCCTCCGTCCCGCCGGGTGCAGTTGGAGGGTTCGGGGCAGATGGGATACAGGCAGCGGGTGGGTGAGGAGGGGGGGGTGAAGGGGAGAGCGAGGGCGAAGGGGCGGGGCGGAGGGGGGGGTTGAG
This sequence comes from Centroberyx gerrardi, assembly GCF_048128805.1. Taxonomy (NCBI): domain Eukaryota; kingdom Metazoa; phylum Chordata; class Actinopteri; order Beryciformes; family Berycidae; genus Centroberyx; species Centroberyx gerrardi. Next base: position 3,163,433 of record NC_136017.1, read on the forward strand.
TGCTGCCTCTGCCCAACCGTGCGTTCAACATGCCATCCAGAGACCCCCTTCCCTTCGCGAACTGCCCACACTTCATTAGGATGCCAGGATAATGGCCAACTAGCACGCGCCGCGACACCCCATTTCCTGTGCACCGAGCTCTCCAACCACGACAGATGTCGACAATACCACTACCGCCGCCGCTACCGGGGGCCCCTCCGCTTCCTGCCCGCTTGGCCGAGCCGCCGGCCCGAGCCTCCCGCCGCCAGGGACGAAGGCGCGGGGGCAGCCGGGGCGGTCGCGTACGCCGATAACAGCGGCGGTGCCAATCTGAGGCGCTTATGGCTTTGGGAGATGTTGTTTGTCTTTTTTTTTTTTTTTTTTTTCTGACCAGATATATTGCTAATCTCCTTTTGGAGTAAATCGCTGATTTAGTAGTCAAACGCTCGGGATTACAACGGAGCAAAGGATCATTATGTTTTGTCCCCCGCCACCCACCGCCGCCCCTCCAAAATCCAAATGATGTATCTGTAGACAAAACATAAACAGATGTTTCAGTGGCTGTTAGGTGTCCTCATAAGGGGCGGGAGGCGGGGGAGGCGGGGGGGGGGGTTGCGTCTGACATGTGTGTTTGCGCGCGTCGGGGACAATGTAGTTTTAAAAGGTGTTATTATGTTTGGGAGCGGCTGCGTCGCGGCACGTGGACGGGTAATAACGGCGGGCCGGATTTAGAGTGCTGTCACAGACGCATCAGGAGAGGGAGCAGGGGCCGTGGACCGAGGCTAATGGAGGCAAAACAACCTCCAGCTCCTGCCCTGCTGTCCAAAATCAGCTTTTAGAGGGAAAACACAGGCCGCCTCTCAGCGCCCGCGCAACACGATACGTCGATATGAGAGGCAATTTAATCCCTCATTTGAATATGCATCCTGAAAAACCCTCCCCTCCCCTCCCTCTCCTCAACGTTTTTGAACCCCGACCAGATTTCAGGCCGGGGGGAGGAAATTGTTGTACATTTCCTGACAAATTGAGTTAAACGGACATTAAGTAGGGCTTTAAGAAAACAAATGGTCGTCTTTATCACAGGTGGACACTGATGGCTTAATGGGGGCCTGCGAGCTGATCGTATCACCGGCTAATGGCTTGACAGGATGCATTAAGGTTTTTGTGTAAAGAACCCGGCGAGCGAGGCCAGGCGGGCGAAACGCAGACCTGTCAAGTGCCGCGTGTCCCCTTTGTGCGGGGAAGCAGATGTTTGTATATATACGGTGAACTGGCAGAGGGAGGCCGGCAGCAGATGCCTGTACCGCTGCCAAGGTTGTGGATTGTACAGACGGTACGTGTTCGGTGAGAGAGAGAGAGGGAGAGAGAGAGAGAGAGACCCTTCCACTGCCATAGGTGGCTCTCCAGCTGAACACCCCCCCCTCCACCCCCCCTCCCCCACCGCAGAGTCCAACCCGCTTTATTTATTCATCTATTTGTTGAATTATTTACTCATTCCATCGCTCGTTTGGCCGTTTAACGACCTGCCTCGAGGCACGCAGAGAGGGAGCGTTTACTTAAGGGACAGATGACCGTTCATTTCCACTTCTTTTATTGGGGAAAAATAAAAAGCAAAATGCGATAACGCCGCGGCCATATAACGCCTTTTACGGTGTATTATTAGAGTTTCTTTCCAAAATGACAAAATGAGATGATGTGACGCCTACTTTTTACCCAAAGGATTAATCACATTAAGGTTTAGTTATGAGTCGTCTTCAGACTGTGATTTTGAATTGTTGACTGCAGCATTTTGGGATGAAATCCTTCATATGATGAAGTGAGCTTGAGCTTTGTTCCGAAATTAAATGTCCACTATTTGAAAAAGGTGACGCCTAATCACAGACCTTTATGTTGTAAAGAGTTTCCTGATGGAAAAAATGAAAAATGTGGCACCTGCTTTTGCAAAATAATTGCTGCCATGGAGCAAAGGGGAGTCATCTTAAGACTTTTGCTTACTGTACAGTTATGTAAATGTTTCTTGAGAATAGGATTTTCTGTGAGTTTGAATTTCTGACTGAATGAAACTCTCTATATTGTTGCTGTCATGTGAAAGCCTCATAACTCCAAAATAACTGTGATTTTGTATTGATGTTTTACACTCAAAACACTCAAAACATTGATGTTACACTCAAAAAAATACCAATTTCCACTGTGTTTGAGCTTGTGTTACTCTGTCAGTCAATCAGTCTGTCAGGAATACTTAGAGTAATTACAAACTCCCAAGGCTTACCTTTCAGGAAAGACCAAGATTATGCCTGTAGTCACAGTGACCATTTTATTTTGGGTTTGTCATTTTCAGCCTTGTCTTCAGAAGAAAGGGGTTTAACTCCAGTTGAAGGATTACATGTTCTTCTATAGGTTGAGAAAACTCTTTCAAAACCAACTGGATTAACTAAAAAAATCATGGCGGTCAATCTGAACACAAAGCTGTTACTGAAAAGCTGACATTTGTGAGATACAAGGTTTCTACCTGAAATTGAGTTAGGGTTAGTCGGGTTAATAAGCAACATTTGATGTTGAATTCGAGTTTTGCTCCAAAATAAAAATGCCCATTTTAAAAAGGAGGGACACCTAATCTTCCAAAAGCATTAAAACAAGTGAAAAATAACTATTGTTGGTTTCTGTACATTATTGGCTGCAGCACTTTGGAATGAAACCGTTGAGTTGGCGTTAATAGGGTTAATAGGTAATATTAGTCCGAAATCTTTGATGTTACATTTGTGTTTGTGTACCAAAATTAGATGTATATCATTTGAAAAAGGTGACACCTAATCTTCCAAAAGCATTACAACAAATGATAAAGGGAAAGTAGAAAACTGGTTGCTTGTCAAAATAACAAAATGGCACTTCTAGATTTGGAAATATGAAATGATGAACACCAGGTAATGATTTTTCTCCCCAGTATGAATAACATCGGCATACAAGTCGACCCTCTCCCCGTGTCTCCCAGACTCGCTTTATCCTTGATATCCAAGTTCATCCTCGTCTTCTAATGCTTTTGTTATTAACATCGGCGTTGAGCGGATACACCGAAGCGTCAGAGCAATAACGGGACGAGCCTCCGCCGCTCATTAGACAGAAAGGTAGCGGTGCGGGGCGCTGACACCCGCTAATCCCTCCGAGCGCCGCGGCGGCGGCGTCCAGGAGTTCACCCGCTCTCTCGTTCGCCATCTCCCAACACGGCGCCGGATCACAGCCTCTCCTCTGACACCTCCCTATAGTTTTGACTTGAAGAGGGAACTTTTTCCTTTTACACCCCCCCTTCCTTTTCCCCTCCACCCCCCCCCTCCACCCTCCTCCGCCCCCGTGGCTCGTCTGCTCTGCCTTTGCGAAGGTACAGCTTGTTTTATTAACATCAAAAGCGCCCGTGGGAGACGGGAGTGATCAAATTCCCCTCTAATTAAAATGAACCCGGGTTGAGAATGTTGCGCTGTTTAATATGTACAGAACGATGTTGATTGCACAAAGCGGCTCCTCCTTTTGTTGGTGTGGATAATGCGCGGCCCCTCTGAGACGCCGACGTGGGCGGAATGAGCGAACCTAAAGGATCTTTAGGATCTGGGTGATGTCCTCATCGGCAGCGTGCGGAGCGTCTGATCTGAGCCTCGCCTGCCTGTCGGAGCCCGGTGTCAAATGTGGCCGGTGAGATCCGCCAAGCCTAAGCCTCACCTCCCCTTTAATTTGGAGGGTGATTGATGGACCTGGAGGCAATTTTACAGAGCGCTCCCTCCTGTCTAGGTTGCCCCCCACCCCCCCACCCCCACCCCACCCCCCTCTCTGCTGTTTGGCAGCCCTTCCCTCGTCCTTCGCCTCCCAGGACTTCTCCAACTTTCCCAGAGTTGAAGTTCACTTTGCACTTCATCCTCAGCTTGTTGTGTGAATAAGATGGGGGGGATTCATCAGTATCTGCGAATACTTTTCATTCTTTGTTTAGGCCTCTTCGGGTCCGGGATGAGGTCCGAGCCATGTGTCGGATTTGTGTTACTTTTCAACACAGCATGTGTTTAATGTTCCCAGGAAATGATCTCCTATTACTTTCCCTTCCTGGAAAACAGGGTATCTTTAATGGAAATATATCAACTCCAGGAAGTAAAGATGCCATTTCATGGGGTCTTTGAAGGGGCAATAAGAAACATTTTTCTTCTTCATCGAACACAATGACCATAACATATCTGTTGGGATTGATAGGTTTGTCGATCAATACTAGTAACTCAATGATTACTTGGCTAGGTGCTGAGATTTTCTGACTTTCTGGCCTGTACTCTTGTTTTTGGCCCAAATAAGGGATTCTGGCCCCGCCCCCTTTCAGTCCAACATGAAAATGAATAGAGGTGTAAAATTATATCAATGCCTTTAACTGCGTCTGACGCTAATATGGACTATTTCTGCTTTCAGCGGTTCCTCTATTCTGCATTTCTTTATTAGTTGAGGTGATTCTGATGCTGCAATGGAAAAAAAACACAGTCGCTAGCCAGACTTAGCTTAGCATTCCAGCATTTTGTGGCTTTTTGAGGTGAGGATAACACAACATCCGCACCATGATTCTTAGCAAAATATTTTATTTTAACTTCAGTAACATGTTATAATATGGAATAACTTAAGCATATGTAATTTCTGCTTACATTATTTCACCCATTTTAAGAACAAAACAATTGGCAGACAGGATCCAAAAATCCCATTTGTTTTCACCATAGGAGGAAAAAAACTATCTCCATAGAACACCTGAGAGATGTAGCCTACTCCTACTGTCACCAATAGAAGTCTGTAAAGGTCTTAAATTACGTATTACCCCTTTAAATCACTCTGGATAAGAGCATCAGCTAAATGCCTAAAATGTAAATGTGTTTCTTTCAACTCCTCCACTGGGTTTCTCCCACAGAACTTGAACAGATAGAATTCCCATTCAAATCAACGTTCCTGGACGGTCGGAGCGGCGGCCATGTTGGACTAGCTTCTGTATAAAGCGACTCACAGCAAGTCACTGAGCTGAGAGGTTTTACAGCAAGAACCAAAGCAGCTTCTCTGTCTCCTTGCTGCCATGGATTGCTAACATGCTAATGTTGACTAGAAGAGCTAGAGAGAGAAGTACAGTCTGTGATGAAGCTACGTTAGCCTCGTCGCTAACGTTAGCTTCCAGTTGAGTTCTGACAGTTTGCTAACAGACTCATCTGCTCAGTTCTCACAGTGAGACAGACTTTACAGCCTTAATGCCCAGAGATGTGTTGTCACCATAGCAACTAACACTTAAAATCCCACAATCGCCATTTTCTGCAGTAGTAGCCAAACTACCATGGCAAACAGTGGAAGGGCCGTTCCATCCATTCAGGTTCTGTGGTTTCTCCAGTAACTTCTAGGCAGAGTCAACCTGTTCTTACAATTTAGTCACAACTTGTGATAAGAATCACAATTTGTTGATAGAATATCGAAGCTTCTGCTTTTTTTTTTTTTTCTGGACATTGCCTCTTGCTCAGGGGCTTAAGATTCAGGTTTGGCCTCCGATTATGATGATACAGGGTTTGAAGAGAGGTGAGATGAGGGATACAAATTCAATTTAGGTGTTTCTGCCGATCAATGACAGCAATCCAACCTTGATCTCAGGTTATGAATACCTGAGCAGACGTTTCATGTAACGCATACAGATCACACACGCTCCAACTTAACAAAAAATACAGCTCGTGGTTTGGTGATTCGGTTTATGAGCGGTAACAGAATTAATCTCTTCTCCTAGATCTAGATTTGTGTTTATGAGCATTGAGTACCAAGTGACCTTTGACCCCTGACACTACCGATTTATTTAGATAGATAATACTACAATACCTGGGATTGACTACTTCTTGGACTGTATTTTAACAGTTCTAGTCCCAAATGTGACAGTTTTGTATTTAAAATCATTATTTCCTGACGTTTACCACTCAGTGTCTCTAAAATATGGTGTCAATCTGTAAAAATGTTATTTGGTTAATCAAAGACTTGCCTACTATCCTTTAAAATGCACCATAATTTGCTTTAATTTTGTGTTATCAGTCATTTTGTAAGAGTATGTATCACTTTTCTCTATTTATGTCTCATTTAAAAAAAATAAAACGTTGAAATGTGCCGCATAAAATCAGTAAACAATGCATCTTTTCAAATTCACATTCAAACACAGACTGGATGTTTTGTGTTTTGTGATGAATTCCAGGTAATGATCTTATTCCAAAATGGATATGTGGTGTTATTTTGGAAGGGGAAAAAAAAAAACCGCTTCATTCGTGTTGATGAACATTTGTTAAATGTGCAACACATAATCAGCACACAATACCGCATTTCAAACTGAGTGGATTCCCATAGACTTTGCTTTTTACAGCCTTCCCACCCTGCTGTCAGACTGGAGCAGGTAGCTTGCACTCCATTAAACAAACACTGTGGCCCCTCACTTTTATTTGACATTTTATTTGGCTGTGACAAACGAGCAGCAGTTGGATTATAACATAATTTGTCTCCTCTTTATTACCGGCACAAAGGACACCATTCATTAATTATTCTGCCGTTGCCGCTCAACACTAACTGGAAAGGTCCCTCTTTGGACAGATGGCGAGGACAATGTTATTTATATCAATCAGTCCAAAATGTTCAGCGAGGATTACTATTCCTTGGACCGCTTTGATTTATGTCTCCGCACCTCACCCCGTACCCAACCTCACCGGCTCCTGCAGGGACGCTTTAATCGAAAGGGAATTGAAAACAGACTCGCGAGGCGGGCGATGTGTTTCGGCATGTTTATTTATACATCTCACTTTTCTTTTTTTTCTTTTTTTCTTTTTTTATTTCCTGGAGTCCTCTAAAGTAAAGTAGTTTTGCTGCTGTTTCTTTTCAGGGGGGGAAATTTCTCTTGCAAGGCTCTCAGGTTTATAGAGGAGGAGTTTGTGCAGCCAAAAGATTGCAATTAGCATTTCCTTCACTAAGAATTAATGTTTTTCTGTGTGAGGATGAAAAGAGCTTCTTTTCAAGGGAAGTTCCACTTGCAATGCCTTGATAGGACAAGCAAATTATGTTTTAAAGTGGCAGTACGCAACATCTTTAAACCAAAATAACAATAAATAAACAGGATTAATTCTCCATCATCAGTCGGTTTTCAGGCCTAAATCCCCACCGTCTGCCTGAAATTGTCTTTTCAATGATGTTTGGGGCTTTTTGGGGGCGTGAATCATTCCCTGTGGGCGTGTCTTGTGGGCAGGGCCAGCGGTGAGCTGGGCGTGTCGATCAAGGTGAGGCTAGCAACCGCAGAGCAGGACGTCGCAGCAACGACGACAATGGACGAAAGAAGAAGAAAAGAAAGAAGAAGAGCGAAGCTGAACGTTCAGAAACACGGTGAACATCAGCATCAGATCGGCTGCGCTCTCCGTCTGCTTCAAGTCAAAAATCAAAAGACGTTGCTTGTGTATTTGTCTATTTTTTCATTTCGTCCAAATACAATCCATAAGCATCCATATGGACAACATAATCTTTATTGTACTTCACTCTAGCCAACTAGCTAACTAAGTGGCTACAGCTGTTTGGATGTGATGTGACAGTTAGCCTAGCAAGCTAACATGACTTGTTTAGCCTAGCAAAGCTAAAGGTAGAAGCTAAAGTATTTTATCCTCCAGTAATGTTACACACTAGGAAAACTGTCTGCAGCTTTTTGCTTGAATGTGATTGGTTCTCGCACTATTTGCATAATATTAAACTTTTTCTACTCTTCTCATCGTGCTGCTGGCCTGGTTCACATAATGCCGTCATGCCGTCTACACACCGTTATTCGCTCCACATTGACTATGAATGGAGCCAAACTGTCACGTTTTGTGTGTAACTACCGCCAGGTTAGCTATCATTTCAAAGTAGACGGCTCATCAAGATGACTGACAGGTGTCGGGGGCGGGAACTTGACCAACTGAGGGGCAGGAAGGGCGGGACTAACAACACAAGGAGAAAAGCTGCAGATTGTAGCTTTAAAATCCAAAGTGTCCGTCCAGCTTTGGTGTTGATAAATGAGTTTGAGACTGTATCTACACCGGCTTTTCATCTATTATTATCTGTTGAATGAATATGTGTAGAGTGATATGTACAGTCGACCATCCATGTGGCACGTGTCTTCTTTGTGTCTGCGCTCTGTATCCGTCCTGCTGTCTCTGCACCAAACCAACCAAGATGAACATTTCTCATATTTTGGCCACTAAAATAAAATGTCACCTGTGTGAGGCCTTTAAACGAAGCCCGAGACACTGTGCTGCTGCAGGCTCTGGGTGTCGAAATAATGAATCGGCGGCTCCATCGCTTCCTCGTCGGGGTGGAAGCGGAGACAGACGGGGTTTTTTTTTTGCGTCTTCGTCTGCCCCTGACACCACCTCTAACAACTCATCATTACCTTTCCTCTCTGCATGCAAACCGCTCCCATGGCAATTTTTTTTTTTTGCGTGATTTACGCGTCTGTGTGGAAAGAGAGAGAAAAAAAATATTTTGTAATGAATACCATTTACGGAGTAATTAGTTTTATGCAAACTAGTGAAGATGAAAGCAAAAATCTTTATAAATTATGAATCATGTTATAACTTATCGGGGGTGCTTATCATCGCTTCTTATGAGTTAACGCACCTCCCCGTTAATTAAAAATGCTCACACAGAGTCAAAGGAGGGAGATAGTTCGCCGGCAGACTCATCAGGTAGCTCTGACTCAAAGAAAACCAATTCTGAAGGAAGCCTTTGTTCTTGCAGCTCGCTCTTCAAATCTCAGATCACGGCCACCACTCGTCAGGCGGCGGGCGAGAGAGGTAAATAACAATAAGGATGTGAGAGAGAGAGAGAGAGAGAGAGAGAGAGAAAGAGAGACAAACACTGACAGGTGTAAGAGCGTCCTCCAACACTGGCACAAACACAAACGCAAACATCAGTGGACAGAAATCCACCTGCAGCACCACACTGCAAAAAATCTCCATCTTAACATTTAGTCTATTATCGAGTCCTAAAATCGTAATTTTCTACAAACAAGTGAGAAAATCTGCCAGTGAGGTTTGATAATTTCACTTGTTTCCGATGCAAATCGACTTGTTTGAAGAATTTAGTAGAATCAAGAGTCATTTTCTTGACAGCAGTGCAGTGATCTGCCTTATTCTGACACTCATTTCTAGAAAACTCCTGAAACAAGTGAAGCTGCATTGGAAACAAGTGGAGTTATCTCTCCTCACTGCAGAATGTTTCTCTTGGTTTAAGGACAATAACATTTGAAGGCTGAATATGAGGCTAAATGACTCGTTAGGATGGATGCTTTTTTTTTTTTTGCAGTGGCAGTCTTGAGCTCTAGGTAAAACCCACTCCTCATCCTTTTTTTTTTTTTTTTTTTTTTTTTTTTTTGCCTTCCTGAGCCGACATTCTTCCAAACATTTGCCCATTGACTAGAAAACTCTCCCAGGGCCCCTGATGGTCCCTGGCCCCGGCCGCTACAGCGCCGCTCATAAAAACTCAATTCATCAAGACGAGCGTAATTTGCTCCGAACGGAAAGCTCACAAAAGGGGGTGAGCTTGTCAGCGAGACAGGTGGCTGGAGATCTCGCTCTGATACTGAGCGATATGAATAATAGATTCTGCTAAATGTACGCCAGGACCCGGGCTGTAAACACAGCTGCCTCCTTTCCCTTCCAAAAGAACAGCTTGGCTGGATGAGAAGCCCGAGCGCTCTGCCTCCACCTGAGGACTGGGAGGGTGGAGGGTGGGGGGGGGAGAGGGGGAGGGTGGAGGGGACGATTAACTAATCAAATGCACAGGCTAAATAGGAGGCAAGGAGAGAAAGAGGAGACAGACAAAGGAGAGAGAGAGGGAGAGAGAGAGAGGTGTAAGTCAGAAGGCTAAAGCAGCGAACAGCACAAAGGATCTTGATTAGTGGGAAACGGACGTCAATCTAAACACTTAGGAGGATTTCAGTGAGGTTTCAGTGGATAAATAGATGCAAAAGGGGGTTTGCTGATGGTTTTCTGTGATATTAGTAGTATCCAAGCATCCCCCCCCCCCCCTCAAATCTCTCTTCTTCCCCTCCTTTGTTTTGTTTCTAACTCGCCGTTGAATAATGCAGAGGGTGTGGATGGTGTTTGTTCTGGCAGGGCCGTTGCAGATAAAAAGTCACACGTTGCGATGAACTCACGGACTCATTTACTCATGAATCACCGTGTGCGTCTCGCCGTTTTAATCACACCGGACTACATTTCCTTGCTGATGTCATTTTTCCGCGCCAAACGCCGCCGCCGCCGAACGCCGCCACCGCCGCCGCCGCCGCCCACTCCCTGACACTTCATCGAGGGCTGTTCCTCTGCACATTTGATGACTCCCCAGATGAAATTTAGGAGGATTTTGCCCAGCCGAAGGTAATTAATTCTTCAATTAAAATGTTGTTAAACATTTTTAATGAGTAATTGGCACCGGGGAATCGGATACAAAACTATGTTTAACCAGACAGACAGACAACACGGATGTTTCAAAGTTGGTTTCTGCAAATCTGCTCGCTGACCCACTTTTTCCCGAGTATCGCACGGCACAGAAATATAAATAAAAAATCAAATGTGAAGCGTCTCCTGGCACAGAGGATGTGTCCTTCATCTCAGGTGACTACTGCTTCATTTGGCTCCTTTTTTTTTTTTTTTTTTTTTTTTTTTTTCCACGCTCCCTAATTAGGGCACGAGACGGCGCACAACAACCTGCAATACAGAGCTGCAGTACCCATCGAAATATCACAAGATCCACTTAACCTGGTTTTCATTTCACTGTGAACAAAGGAAAGAGATGGATAGATAGATAGATAGATAGATAGATAGATAGATAGATAGATAGATAGATAGATAGATGCATGTTGGTGTTTCTTCCTTACACAACATATAAAAGGTTTCAATCCAAAACGGAAATCCATTATTTGCTGGAATGACAGCAGAACTCACTATTGAATATTATTGAAGCTATCAGCAATCTGGAGCCCTTTTCTGATAAAATGGCACCGTTTTATGTAAATATTAAGCAGTAAACATCAGGTAAATGTGTTTTTTTTTCCCCTCAAAATGAAACCATTCATATGTTAACAGCAACACATATTGAAACATCCCAAACTGGACACCCGGATGTGTTGAAAATGACACGTCCTTCTTTTTTTACACTGCAAAAAATGACAATCTGTCCAGTGATTTGCACCTATCAAGCTTATTTCATGATATTTTGAGTCAAATTCTCTCACTGCACTGGCAGATAATCTGCTGGTTTCAGTAAATTTCACTTGATTCATGCCAATATGACTTCTTCTTTCAAGAAATCATCATAAAACAATGAAGAAAATCTTGGAAACAAGAAACTTTCTCCAAGACAATTTCACTTTTACCAAGAAAATGTCCTGAAACAAGTTACATTCTCCTGGAAGAAAAAAGTCACATTTGTTGAAACCGGTGAAATTATCTGCCAGTGCAGTGAGATGATTTCACTAAAAAAAAATCCTAAAATGAGCTTGATAAGACTGGAGACAAGAGAAAATAACTGAACAGGTCTGTCAGGTTTTGCAGTGTGTTTGCAGCAACAAGACGACTGGAGTTGTTGCTTGAATAATTCCACTAAACTGGGATCTAGTTTCCCATGAATCACCAACTTTAACCCCAAATGATCTGCTTATCATAATCCTATGCCAATAAAAAAACAAACATGAGCCTTTCTGAAGCGTCTGCTAGAGAAACATGAAGCTGGAGAGCATTTGTTGCGTCTTCACGGGCCGCAACGTTAGCTAATCATGAAGCGGGTTCAGGGAGCCACAGTTCATTATGGCTCTGCACTCTGTAGGTTCCTGGCATTGTTCTCTCAATTAGAGACTTGTAAATGTGTTGCTTGCTTAATCACCCAAAAACTGGCCCCTAGGACTTCCCCTTAATGCAACCCCATTAAGAGGGGCCATCAAAACAAAAGATCTGCCTCTAATGGCAATAATCCCTCACTTCTGTCACGGCGAAGCCAAACTTGTATCTTAAATGAGCGATGATGGATGAGAGCGGACCTCCGTGTCAAAGAGCTTTATTACTCGTGATGGATGCTCCAAACCCTCGGCCGGGCCGCTCCCCGCCGCAGCCGGGCCGTCCCAAACGGGCCCCGCTTAACCCGCGGTGTTTGGAAGGCAGACGCCCGCTCGCGGCGCCGAGGGGGAACGGAGGGAGGAATGAGAGCTTTATCCAAACAAGCTCGTTAACGCAATTAGCGCTCGTTTCCTGCCGAAGCCCAGAGCTGCGCTGAAGTTTGACTGAGCGCCACGGCGACGCGGCGGGCGGATCGAGGAGCGCTGGGAGAGGGGAGAGCGGATCCTTTCGTCACATGGTACTAACAGGACGTGTCATCAGGAAGCGGGCGGAGTCACATGATGAGTTTTGGGATGAGAGGAAGATTATTTCGATCAGTTGCAAGGAATCTGCAGCAGCAACTTTGTGTCAAATAGTATTTTCAGATATTTTTCACAGCTTCATTTTGGCTCGCCTCTTCTCCAGGTGGGCGGGCTTTGACAAATACAACAAAACAATGATTGAAAGAAAGTTGAACCAATCACAGGAAAGCATTCAGCAGAATTGATTATTCATGTGGATCATTCAGTGTGTCAGTGCAGTAGAGTAAACTTGATTTACCTCAAAATGAAAAAATACTTTTCTCACCTTGTTAGCTCATTTTCCATGTCATAATATACATCTTACTTTTTATCTTACTTATTACTTTTTACATAAACAGCATATTTTTAGTGGTTACTTCATTTTCTCCCCCAGTCATTACACTGCCTCTTAACAGAGTAGGTGGTGGTTAATGTGGAAAAAAAAAAAAAAACATTTTAAAGTGCCATCATGCTGACAGAAGAGACGCTCTGTCTCAGAAACAATCTTTAGCTGAGAGCGCGTCACCTTTACTACGAATAAATTGAAACCTCATCACTTCAAGAGACACTTAACATGAACATTAACCCTCTGTCCTCGTCTCCTCTGCTTGGTCCTGATTTTTTTTTTTTTTTTTTTTACAAAAAGCCATTTTTTCTGCCTGGCTCTTATGTCTTTACTCAGCACTTCTCTATTAAACCTCAGTTCTTGGGTTTGGGGTCAATTCATGAATGAACTCATCATTTTCGATTCAGCTGAGGAATTGGAACTGGAATATCTGAGATTCCACATCGTGTTTTATATTATCAATACTGAATATCATAACATGTTAAAGGAACTTTCAGCTGGTGTTTGATGCAGAACATGTGAAGGTGATCAATACATTATGACTGAATGAGTCTGATTTGTTGAACTGTCTTTTATTTGATTCATAACGTTTGATTCATAATGTTTAGTGAGTACAGACTAGACACTAGAGACTAAAGACTACAGACTAGACACTATAGACTAGACACTACAGACTAGAGACTACAGACTAGAGACTACATACTAGACACTCGAGACTAGAGACTACAGACTAGAGACTCGAGACTAGAGACTACAGACTAGAGACTCGAGACTAGAGACTACAGACTAGACACTCGAGACTAGAGACTACAGATTAGACACTACAGACTAGAGACTACAGACTAGACATTATAGACTAGACACTTGAGACTAGAGACTACAGATTAGACACTACAGACTAGAGACTGCAGACTAGACACTCGAGACTAGAGACTACAGATTAGACACTACAGACTAGACACTACAGACTAGAGACTACAGACTAGAGACTACAGACTAGAAACTATAGACTAGACACTCGAGACTAGACACTAGAAACTACAGACTAAAAACTACAGACTAGAGACTACAGACTAGACACTACAGTCTAGAGACTACAGACTAGACACTACAGACTAGAGACCACAGACTAGACAATACAGACTAGAGACTACAGACTAGACACTACAGACTACAGACTAGACACTATAGACTAGACACTCGAGACTAGAGACTACAGACTAGAAACTAAAGACTACAGACTAGAGACTACAGAGTAAAGACTATACAGACAACAGACTAGAGACTACATACTAAAGAGCAGAGACTACAGACTAGCGACTACAGACAAGAGACTAGAGACAACAGAACATGTAATTGTAATCCATACATTATGATTGATTTTATTTGATTTATAATGTTTAGCGAGTCGAGACAAACTCTCTTAGAAGTGGAATTTCATGTTATTTAATGGAATTCAATTTAATAAATCCATGACCTTTGACCCCTGCACTCCTCACTATTGGTTGTAATGCAGGCGATCTAGAAACTGAAGCTTGTTCTGCTGTTGCTCTCATTGTAAGAGTGTCTGGATAGCAGCTGAAGGCATGAAATCTAAAATGTAAATGTTCTATATGAGCATTTCTAAATAAAGCCCGTGCCGTTGCAGCCATTAAGGTGCAGCACAAAGACACAAACGCTCCAACACCGTATTCCTCTTAATTATATATGGAAGCCGTTATATTCCCCAGGCGGCGCGGTGTATTTAAAGAAAGCAGAGTCCTTCCAACACTTCTCCTCTCAGGGAGAAGTGCGGCTCATACTTAACAGGAGATCTGCTCTTAAGGGAGCTTCCTCCGGGTCCGCAGGCTTTTAAAGAGCCAATCCCTGACGCCGACACGCCGAGCCGGCTCCGCCCCCTCACTCCTGCTCATTACATAGATCTGAAACCTGCAGACACACAGGCTAGGTTTGCCTCTTCATCATTCAAGGCAGTGGAGAATAACGTCATATTTGAATTGCAAACGCATTGAAAACATGATAAATACGAAGCATTCATGGGAAAAATCTCTGTATCTCTGTCTCTGTATCTAAAACAGAGGATTCAATCTGTAAAAGTGTCACTTTTTTACAAAAAGTGCAACTCACATTTTGCAACAAAACAAATGTTCTAAAATGACTATAGACTAGAGACAACAGACTAGACACTACAGACAAAAGACTAGAAACTACAGAGTAGAAACTACAGACTAGAGACTAGAGACTACAGATTAAAGACAATATGCTACAGACAACAGACTAGACACTACATACTAAAGAGTAGAGACTACAGACAACAGAACATGTAATTGTAACACATTAGATTATTATTAGAGATGAACTGTGCTTGCATCTTACTGTTGATATTGAACCAATACACCAATATAAAACTGACTTCTGCAGATAAACATCTCAGCAATGCAAGCTGTTGAGAAAAGGTTTGCCTGTTAACATTCAAGGCAGTGGAGAATCAGTCCATTCTTGTAATGCAAATGTACTGAAAACACACTGATAGAATGATAATTATGAAGCGTCCATGGACAAAAATCATCTGTCACTCTGACTCTGACTCACTCTGTATCTAAAACAGAGGATCCAATCTGTAGAAGTGTCACTTTTTTACAAAAAGTGCAACTCACATTTTGCAACAAAACAAATTATATGAAAGTGCTAAAGCTACATAAACCAGCCATTCATACCATAGGGTTATTAGTGATGAACTGTGCTTGTATCTTAGTGTTGACAAAACTCTTCAAATAGCCAATTTGTAGTAACTGTAATGAAAGTCCTAATAGACTATATTTGTATACATAAACCAGCCATTTTCAGTAAACCATGGAGCTTGATCCTTATGAAACTGAAAACTGACTTTTGCAGATTTGCTTCTCAGCGACACAAGGTGCAGAGAAAACCCTTCTCACCTTTTGAAGCCGCTGGATATTTAATTCTCATGTAAACTTTGTGAGGAAAAGGTATAAAAACATGATCTCTGCAGCAGGAAGCGCCCGTACCTCCGACTGTAATTAAATGCGTTGCAGAGCGAGGCTCTCAGCTGCATCAGCAAGCGTTTCCAGTGACAGGTAATAAAGCAGATCGGTTAATTGCAAATGAATGCACACCCCCGTTCCATTAGGCATAAATAATTTGGCCACTTGGGTATGTGCCTTCCAAATTACTTATTCTTTTTGTGTTCCAAATTACCTATTCTTTCTGATGTTGCCTTTAGTTGATTAGCGCGCCGTGCGACTAGCCATTGGCTTTCTCCAGGTTTTCAGCCCCGTTTTCATTTTTTATAAGGTGAAGAAGAAGAAGAAGAAGAAGAAGAAGAAGAGTTTCGGGCCGGGCTGAAAGATCAGGTTTGTTGGAGTTGTTTTGCTTTTGTTTTCACGCTTTCATTGCTGGGATGAACGGTGATTCATGTTGTTATTCTAACTTTCAGAGTATCTGTGTGTATTTTCACGGTGAATATTAAATAACTCTTACTACTTTGTTTTCGTCTGGGGTTGGGAGTGAGGTATGCACACACACACACACACACACACACACACATATAGGCAGAGTATAGGGGGCAGACTAGTACATATAAAGTACTCTTTTTTCCATTAATGCAACATTTATTTTCAATTTATTTTCCTACAATATCTCTATTATGCATAAACCTTTTTAGGGACACAGGGATATTTGTTTGCAGTCTTTACTATTGGTTCCTGATTGCTAATGATATTGGTGATGTAAGACTTAAAGTTTATTTTTACTATTGCACGCATGAGTTGAGTTTTCCTAGTTTATTAACATGTAAATCCCCCTATAAGAAAATCACATATTAAAGGGGACCTATAACAAGAATTCAAATTTTCCTCTATTTCCTCTATTTATTTCCGCTTATATACATATATGACCAAAGATGTTTAATAAAGAAATTGTTAAAATGTGATTTAGTTTGAGTGGTTAAATGTAAAGTTATTGCATTTTCAAAACTCCATGACTAACTCCAGTAAACGCATCACAGCTGGACTCGGTCCTGATTGGCTCCCTCACTAAAGAATGACTGAAATCCGTCCAATCAGGGTCCGGTTTGCAGCATTTGAACTGGAAAGCCTCAACTCAGTGGTTTACCTCATTTGAGTTAGAGGAGCCGCTGCTGTCGGCCAATCAGGAGCCAGGATTGTGACGATTTAGTCTTCACATTAATTCAGTTTAACTCAGTTTTAACCAGAGGTGAGGACTCGAGTCACATGACTTGGACTCGAGTCACAGTTTTAACTGCTTGAGACTTGACTTGATGCATGAAGAGAAGACCTGAGACTTGACTTGACTTGGGTTCTGGTGACTTGGGACTTGACTCTGACTTGTACTTTGATGACTTGAAAAGGTTTCTAAAGTCTTGACTTGAGATCTTGTGTTTGTGTAAATGACTTAGATTGAAAGTGATGAGATTTGTTCCAGCGGACGACTGAATTTAAATTCTGTTTTCTGAATTTGTATGGAATGATTGAATTTATTGAAGTTGAAACTGATTATAGAAATCAAACTCATGATGCTCTTACCAAGTTTTTATCCTATTAAAACCATATTGCATTGAAAAGTCCTAGATATTTAGTTTTCTTTAAGATATTAAATTGATACTGGACTCTTGATTTGTTCTGACTTGACTTGCTGTTCTACATTTAGACTTGAGACTTGACATTAATGACATGGACTTGACTTGGACTTGATTTGGTAATCTACATTTAGACTTGGGACTTGACTTGAGACTTGTGCCTCAAGACTTGAGACTGACTTGGGACTGAAGAAGATGATTCTTCTCTTGAGCCAGAGGAGATTTGGAAACAAAATCATGAAAACTGAACAATATTTTACCTTTAATCATGAGCGACCGTTGGAATTCCCCTTATGCAAACTTTATTTAAATCACCCCACCCCAAAAACAACATGGTGAGAACTCACCAGCTCCTCTCCCAGAAGGAGGTGTGACACCGACCAGAACCCCCCCGCCTACCCCCCTCCAAAGCCCCCCACCCCCCGCCGTCCGAGCCCGCATGTCGTCCCCAGGTTGCGACAGCCCCTAATTAAAATGTCCTTCCTCATTATCATCGATTGCCCCGCGCGTTTTGGAAAACAACCGTGGTGCCGAGGCCCTGGCAGCGGCGGCGGCGGCGGCCAAATATAGACATGTGACACTGGTCTTTAGCCCCGTCAGATGGTCCCGGTCCGACATGAGAGCGAAAAAAGTGGGGCAGCAGCCGAGTCTCCCCAGTGGACGCTGGACCGCGGCTCACACACACACACACACACACACACACACAGATAAACACACACGAAACCGCAGATGGCCGGTGCCCCATTCCAGGGTTCATCAGCCACGGGAGGAAAAAAAAACACACACACACTCACAAGAAAAACAAACTTCCAGTCGTTAATGGTATGATTTATTCATAAACAAGTGAGTGTGTGTGTGTGTGTGTGTGTGTTGGGGGGGGGGGGGGGGGGGGGGGGGTTAAAATGAGGGTGATGGGTGTCAAGAAAGTCTTAGTTTCTAGAAAGGTCCTGATTGTTTTTATTGTTTAACTGATAACGTACGCAGAATTTGATCTAAACCGATAACTTATACGCAGAGAATCACGACAAAAGTTTAGAAATTAAGTTTATTTATAAAAGCTCAACTTTTAGAAGAAACAATCATAGATTTACATCAGGTTTGCATTTGACATAGACACATTACCTGCTGGTTATGTTGATGTAAAACATATGAAACGGCATAAAAATACTAACGGTGTCAATACACTTCTTCAAAATGAGATCAATCCTGAAAGAAAATGGATTATGATTGAATTTTAAGTTCCTACAGTTGCTGGTCATGTGCAGAAAATTGTAAATTGAGTCGTGAGCGATGCAAAGTTCATTATCAACAAGGTGTTTTACATTAAATACAGAATAAACAATATCAAACAACTGTCGTTCATTCATGGCTGCACTGGATTTATTTATCGGACGATGACTGTCGACTATTCAGCCTCCATGTTCCTGAATAAACACCTGCATAAAGTTTTGGAAAATGGAAACCGAATTCAAATACAATACACATTTTTGTTTTTTTGGGTGAACTATTCCTTTAAGCACAACTTGAAAATAATCCTGTTAAGTAATCTGTTCTCTTTATCGGCCTCTTTTGGCAATTAGAAGGAATTACAACAACATGACTAGAACTCTTCTATTCTTATTTAAAGTGCCATTGAACTTTGGCAGTATCTTGATAAAACCCCCAAATCTGCTTTGTCAAACTCATGTCTCCCATTTTTTTTTCTCCTAGTTACAATTATTGGTAAACATTATTTTCTTCGTTCCATCGGCAAAAGTTTCCTCCGATCAGATTTCAGTGTTCCACTTGTTCAGACTGAAAGATTTAATAAACATAAAGAAAGAGATTCACTTAAAAACAATTCAGCAGCAGGACTAGTTTTTTATATATTGTCAGACTGTTCCTCCATACAATGGCAGTGAATGGAAAGAGAGAAAAAAACACAATTCTCCAGTCTCCTCTACCGGAGCAACAGATCACAGAATCACTGATTTTTTGGGGTTTTATCATGGAGGAAGAGACACGACCCAAGACTCTACCAGAGCTACACAGAGCTTTAATCTCACTTATCACCTCTTTAAGCCCGAGTGTATTTCTCTAAACGAGGCTTCAGGACCGCTGCTCCGGCCTCGCCCGCTTGACGGACAGATGGACGGACGAATGGACGGACAGATCCGGGCGGACAGACGCACGGACCGAGTCGGAGGAGGAGGCGAGCTGCCGGCTGGCGGGGGGAGCGAGGCGAGAGGGAGCATCTGCCGGCGGGTTTGAGGAGCAGCCATGGCTTCTGTGAGTCAGGATCTCCCCCGACGCCGACGGCGGGCCAAGGAGGGCCGCGGCGGTGCCAGCGGGTCAGAGGAGCCGCAAACGCCTCAAAATATCATCACCTAGAGTTTGTACCTTCAGATGTACGTTTGAACAACAAACAACAAATGTTAAACATCGCAACACCGACTTTATGTAGTTTAAAGAGGTAATATGTGATTTTTCTTTGTCACTCAGCCTCATCGCTGTGGTGTTTCTGCACTGCACTTCCCACAGATCACCTGTCAATCAAACAGTGTGGGTGGAGCTTGGATTCTCTGTCGATGCAGTTTGAGTTTCTCTTTTCTCTGTCTGTTCAGCCATGGTGGCTATCGCTGCTCATGATAACTACCCAGTTCTTCTTCTTCTGTTTATTACAAACAAACCAGAAACATAAAAAAGGAGCAAACTGGCTATTGAGTGTCAATGTAAACACAAATAGCAGCAGACTAAACATGGGTTTGATGCTGCATGCTACAAAAAATACCATCAATTTCTGTATTTATTTATATATCAGAGATTTATGTCAGCCTAAAAAGCTGTGTAAGCCGTAAAGGTAAACTGAGTTTAGGTGGGTTTGCGACAGTGTTTTAATACGGACATTAAGTCATTTTATAAGCTTTATCGCCCTCTATTGGTGACCAATTAGAGGCTGTCCCTTTGAACTACGGTGGCCTGTAATTGACACTAAAAACACATTTTCACAGTAGAGACAAGTAAGCTAGCTAATTAGACAAGAGATCCAAGATAATGTGACTGTTGTGATGGGAAAGAGACATTCAGTATTCTGGTTCCAAAACAGTCCGGGCCAGAAAGTGAGTTTTGAAAGCCAGAAATCTCAGCGGCTGGCCAAATAATCGTCGGGTCATCGGTATTGATCAACATCTCTATCAACCCCCTTCAGATATATTAAGGTCATTTTGCGATTCGTGGCAGTAAAAACGTCACTTACTGCCCCTTTAACAGGGGAGCGCCACTCTGCCTTCACTGGAGAACGGCCTTTAGGGGCAAAGCGACACCACAGTCACACTTTCAGCCTCTTCCACACTCAAGTCGGCCCTCAGTGCGTCTCCTCCCTGTTGGTTATCTGTGGAGCCGGAGCCACAGAAGCCGGAGGAGGGAGGAGGGGGGAGGTGGAGGGGTTGGGGGGGGGGTGGGGGGGGCATTTGACCACAGGGGAGGCCTGTCAATTGCCCAGATAGTTCTGGTAATTTCCCGCGCGGGGCTTCCTCCAGCGCCACCGCCACCGTTACATATTCAGAGAGGGAATGGAAGATGGGGGGGGGGGGGGGGGCGGCCTTTGTTCTGGAGCGAGCGCGGCGGCGGGTTCTCGGGGCAGCGGCCGAGTTTCCCCTCCACGGGTACGCCTTGAAGTCAGGGAGACGCAGAAGGTATATCTGAGAGAGAGAGAGAGAGAGAGGGAGAGAGAGAGAGAGAGTAAACAGGATTAGTGTTATCAGCAGCGCTTGTGAGGGAATGCACACACATATACACATATTTAAGGATGTAGCCTAGCTGCACTCATGCATCACACTGAAAAATAAAAGGTGCGAACTGCAACCGAAAATGGTTCTTCGGACGCCACAGAAGAACCATTTCTGGTTCCACAAAGAAAGTGAGGCTCAGTACTGAAGTTTGGACTCATTTTAAGACATTGGGCTTATAAAATAGTTCCTTTTTTTATTTGGAGGGCTGAATCATTTATGTTTGTCAAATAATGCCTGATGAATCTCAGGTACATGCTGAAAAATAAAAGGTGCGAACTACAACCGAAAATGGTTCTTCGGACGCCATAGAAGAACCATTTCTGGTTCCACAAAGAAAGTGAGGCTCGGTACTGAAGTTTGGACTCATTTTAAGACACTGGGCTTATAAAATAGTTCCTTTTTTGAATCATTTATGTTTGTCAAATAATACCTGATGAATCTCAGGTACACGCTGAAAAATAAAAGGTGCGAACTGGAACCGAAAATGGTTCTTCGGGGTGACGCCATAGAAGAACCATTTCTGGCTCCACAAAGAACCTTTCAAGAACATTTTAAGGTTCTTAATTCTTAGTTATTGGATGGTGGGTGATGGCATTAAATGTGAAAAATAACCACACCCTTCCATAGTTTATATTGTGCAATTGCAAATGAGGCTTTAGAAGGACAGAAAAACAAAAACGCACTGCAGGAGTCTGAGCAAAGGAGAGCAGAAATGGTTCTTTAAAGGTTCTTTGTGGAACCAGAAATGGTTCTTCTGTGACATCACTCATTGTCGGCACCTTTATTTTTCCGTTCAATCATACGCGCATACTGACACACACACATTTAAGGAGGTAGATATACTCTCTCTCACACACACACACGCACACACACACATCAGGAAGTGCAGATGAAACATGAATAAGTAAAGCAATAAAGCATTCTCTTGATATGCGGGGCCTCCGTTGCAAGAAATATTGCGGTTGTGCGCCTCTGCCTGGACCGTGTGTGTGTGTGTGTGTGTGTGTGTGTGTACGAGTGTTTTTCTTAATCTAAGTAGTCAAGCATGGTTCTGAATGGAGCCATAATTGACCTAAATGCTGCTGCTCTGTGCAGGCGGTGACAGGGACGTACGGCTCATATCTCCATGAAAGCGCAGGGGCAAATATGAGGGAGATGTTTGGTGTTTCAATTGCAACCAAACCGCCGATCATTTAACATAAAAAAAAAAAAAAAACGTACGGTTGGCGCCTTCACCACTCAAAACGTCGAGAAAATGAGTATATATGCGTTTCCCCCCCCCCCGCGGCGCGTGAAGAATGAAGATGATTTTCTGAAACTTGTTTTCGCGTGTTTTCTGAATATCTGATATCGGAGGCCGTTATTTGGAAGTCCCACAATGCAGACGGCGGATGGTGCTAATTTCCCAAAAAAACAAACAAAAAAAAAAAAACATCAGCAGCGCCTCCTCCTTCATGGCGAGTCAGGAAGTTGATTTATAGATGGTGCTCACAGAGTTAATTGCAGTGCGCAACACCAATCAGTCTTTGGGGAAATTTCTAAGACGCGCGGAAGGCTAAATCGACACCCCAGCACAAACAAACAAACAAACATATTCATATTTCTCACATTTATTTGTTTATCAATGTTTTAGATTGCACTATGCCTCCGAGATTGCCCCCTTTTTGCAGAAGATTCAATAAGTTGACAGAAACATTGTCAGCATGAGTCTATCGCTTTATATCGGCGCTGCCAACAAATCTGTCTTTGGGAAAATGGAAATGTATGTGTTAAGCACGCCCAAGCACCCGCCTCCACCCCCACCCCCACCCCCACCCCCCCCCCCCCCTCCTCCACCCCCCTCCAGAGTTGAAAAAAATGATCATGGTTGTATTCGGAAGCATTCATCTTGATTATACAGACAGAAATGCTTTGATAATGATCTGCGGGAGACAGTCGTCACAAGTTCGTAAAAAAACACTAAATGTCAAATCCCCAGCGGTTCTATCTAACTATCTGGTGTTGTGACTCAGGCTGACACCCCCCCCCCCACACACCCCCGACCCCCACCCCCTCCTCCTCACCCCCCACCCCCCCACCCCTCCTTCCGGACTTAGCCAATAAGACGTATGCCTCCCATCGCCTCCCATGCCTCCTAACTGTATTGCGTTGCGAGAGAGAGAGAGGAGTGGAGTGCCAACAGCTGCAGAACAACAACATAATACATAATAATAATGCGTTGTGTTCAGGAACACGCAGGAAAACAGGAAAACTGACACCTCCCCATTAGAAATGAATGGGTGTTGCATGTGCAAAAACAACCAGCAGCAGGTCAGCGTGTCGCACACTTAAGTGCAATTTTGAGGGAAATCTTGTACTTTTTCCTCCTCTACATTTATCTGCCAGCTGGAGTTACTAGTTAACTTTGCAGAATAAGGTTTTACACACAAAACATACGATAAGCTCATAAAATATGTTGCATTGTTAGAGTTTAAACTCCAACAGTATATGGAGCAGTTAGACCGACAACATTAAAATACTTCTGACAGGTTCATGCTTCAATAATTTAACTCTCTGAAAGAATGAGGACTTTTATTTTGATACTTCAGTTCATTTTACTGCTAATACTTCTGAAGTAAACTTTTGAATGCAGGTACTTTTACTTTTAATTAATTATTTTCCCATTATAGTATTGCTACTTTTACTTAAAAGGATTTGAGGACTTTTTCCACCACTGGTGTTCAGGTTTAATGCATCACCAGTCAGTCACAGCACATACTTTAAAGGTGCTTTAAAGTTTAACATGAGCTTTAACATGAATAAATCATCACCACATTCATTTTGAGACATTAATATAAATACTGTAAATGAATTAGACCATGTCCAAATCTTACATTGCGAGACAATGAATCGAATTTGACGGTTGATGTTAAAAATGATGGTAAAAAATGTTACATGCTGCCTTGGTTGTTGATGGTTTATGATTAAGATAAGTTTAAGTAAGTGGTTTGTCATTTAATTGAAGATCTCATGTTATTTCTGTGGTCATTTGTGAATGTAAAGTTAAAGTTTAAAGGGGCTTCAAATCACCGTAAACAAACGAGACTGTCGGCCTCTACGCTGCTTTTTCCACTGTGTGACACCAAGTCGAATTTGACGTTTGGCGATAAAAACGATGTTAAAAACGTCTCATGCAGCGACTTTAACTGCCGCCTCACGCTGCCTTGGAAGCTGACCTGTGTTCAGTTTGTGGTTAAGATAAGTTTAAGTAGCGGCTAAAGGGGGATTGTCGTTTAATCTGAAACTTTATTGTCATCAAGATGTAAAACGTGGCGTCGCTGCCTGGAGAATGAGCAGGGAAAAGGTGACTGACGGTGCAGTTAGTTGTTCTGAAGTCATTCTATAGTAAAATACAGCTCATTTATAGTATATTAATACTCTCATGCATTGACTGTGGATCGGCTACATCATTTAAATATGAATGACATCACAGGTTTGAGTCTTAGCTGCTGTTGTTTTTCCACAAATGTTGACTGGCAGGTGGAGAAAATGAGTGGAATTCCTCTTTAAAATGTTAATGAGGGCCAGTGGAAATCTGTGTGTGTGTGTGTGTGTGTGTGTGTGTCAATAACTGCATGCCTAAGTATGCATTGGCACCTATATGAAACACCAGCTTCCTATATAATTACACTATGTGGTGTTTTCAGTGAATCACAATATATATAGTATGAATGTATGATTTGATATTTAGTTTATCAATATAACTAAACCAGATTTAGCTGTATGCAAGGCTTTTATTATCGGCATTCAAGTGAAATCAGAATAAAGGATTTTCTGAAATTATATATCTATTAAGAGGAAAAACTCTTAAGTAGATGCATTTTTGAGGAATAATGTCATTTTGTAAGTTGATTTTTGATGATTTTTCTTAATTTTTGCCCCAAATTACCTCCTATCGCTTAAAAAGTACCATCATTTTTTACCTTTTAAGCGCCATAAATTGTTTTAACTTTATCCTATCAGTCATTTTGGAGTCACTGTCGGCCTCCTCAGCCAAACTGCTGGTTGCAGAGCGTCGTCCTGCTTTGTCTCCACATATGGCCGCAGCGCCGGGCAGCATGGGAGCGGCAGGCTTCCCGGCGAGCAGCGAAAACATCTTGAGCGGTGTAAAAAAAAAAAAAAAAAAAAAAAAGCGGCGGAGCGACCCTCCCTTTGGCTGACGTCCAAACTCCGTCTCGCGTCTTCTGGGAGAACAAGAGGAGAAATGGAACAACTGGTTTTAATGAAACAATTACAAGACACTAATTATTATGTTAATGTTTTGCTACTATCATCAGCCACCGCTAACAGCCTCCTGCACCTAGAGGTTCAGAGCTGCGTGTGTGTCTGCGTGCGTGTGTGTGTGTGTGTGTGTGTGTGTGTGTGTGTGTTTTCTTCTCAGCTAGGTGGGAAGACGGACATTTTTCAATAGGCGGGCATCTGCACTGTAGGAATGTGTCGAAATGTAAAAAGGGCCACAAAGCGCCGGCTGTTGTCATTGAATGTCAGGTACATTAATTCCCATAATGCTCGGCGCAAATAAATTAGCAGCAGGGTTGCCAGTGATTCAAAGCCATCAGTTGTAGGTGTGAGGGGAGCGTGTGTGTGTGTGTGTGTGGGTGTGTGTGTGTGTGGGCTGTGACATGCATGGTGTGGCAGGCTCAGGAGACAGGCCTTGAGGCAAGAACACACACATAAAAATGCAAACACACACACACACACGGGCAAATAAACACATGCATCATGCAGACACATGAATACACACATGTAAACACATGCATCACACAGGCACACTCTCTGTCGCTCTCTCACACACACACACACACACACACACACATATGCTAATCAGCAGTGTATAGGCCATTGTGAATGCAGCAGCTCTACATGTGTTGTGCATTAAAGGATAATTCCCGGCTTTCGGAGAATAGCAGAAGCACCAGGTGAAATGAAAAGGTGGAATGTGCGGTTTTGATTCTCCGGTAAACAAACCGCACAAACAAAACAGAAAACACGCCGCTAACGCTAAATGAAAGCAAAGAGGCGACTGCAGCGTGTTTCATAACTCTGCAGAACGGCTTAAATCAATACTGTTTTTCATGGTTTTCATGGCTGTGACTTCACCTGGGTCTGAGACTCGTCTGAGACCAGCTGAATACCGAGTGACGATTTCCTTATGCTTCTTATTTATTCAAAACGTCACGGAGGAATATTCATGCTTTCACCGAGATAAAGATTCAGAAAATTCATATCCTATACAAAGCTATTATGTCCAGTTTTCACATCAGTTTAATCTAGAGTCTTTTGGATTTTCTCCTTTATTTTAATTTTGTTTATGGTTGTAAACATCCTCTTTTGACCACCAGATAGCTTTCCAATGATATATAATAATCATTTCTGGTTAAAATATTTGCACCAAACAGTTAATATCTTCTAAAAAAAAAAACACAATTAATGAATATTAAGGATTTTGATTCTGCTCAGTTCAAGCTTCTTCAGGTTCTTCTACTGGATTTCTGCCTTTGAACTCTTATTTTCAGATTCTGACTGTGTTTCTGCTCATGTGCATTATGTTCTGCTGTTTGTCTGCAGCTGTGTGTGTTGCTGCTGCTGCTCTGTTGGCCCGGGTCTCTGCTGGAAGACAGACATTTGACTCTCAATGGGACTACCTGGCTGAATAACGCTTCATTAAATAAAGAAACGGCCCGACAATGTGCAGACTGAGGCAGTGAAAGAGGTGATTCATGAACAGTGGGCAGGAGGTTTTGGCTCGGACTCTTTGATTGAAACCTGTTTAGCAACAACTGCTAATTTCATTACATGGTGTCAGCGCACACTGAGCGGATCCTGAAGGGCTCGCTTTGAACTCTGGGGGCCCAAACAATGACACGGGACCGTCGGGGGTCCCGGCGGGAGCGTGACGGGCCGCTGGTGGGCGGAAAAACAAAAAACAACAAAACAGACGAAGGTTTTTCATAATGCTGAAGTCTGTCAAATATTTTGATATGTCCCACACACCATGGTGCAGCTCCTCCTGGGCTTTTTGCCTTTCAGCGGGGGAACAATTGACTTTCTTCGCGATCAAGTCGTCCGCCTCCCCGCCTCCAGGCAAAACCTTTCATGAGGAGCCATGGCTCGCCGCTGCAGCTGTTCCGCTGGGGTTCTTCCCATGGACACCGCGGATAAAAAGTCTTTGAGGAAGTCGCTTCAGTTGTGTGGCCTTGCAGGTTTCTGGGTTTTTTTTTTTGTGTGTCCAAAACTTGGCTCGCCAGAAACTTTTTTTGGTCTTTTTTTTTTTTCTTTCTCTTCTGTTTTTTTGGCGGGGGTTGGATTGGATTTGACAGGGTTTTTTTGGTTTTTTTTCTGCTGCTGGTGTGATGATATATTACCCAGAACAATTCAAGAGTTTGGTGCAAAGACATATTAGCTCTTCATTTTTCTTTTCAAATCCAGCGTTTCTAGAACTCCCTCCCTCTCTCTCTCTCTCTCTCTCTCTCTCTCATCCTCTCTGCAAAACAAGAATAGCGGAAACTCCAGAACATGCGGCATGAAGGTAACTTTGCAAAGTTCACCGCGGATAGAGGGGGATAGCGTATGAATATTCATGAAAAATTACCCGTGCTCGCCGCGCCTGATAGCGGGCCCTTTTCTCCGGCGCCGTATTAGGGCCTGTGGAAGAGATGAAAGGCTTGTGAACCGTCCCCACTTCCTCGGCCTTATACTGGGAACACAATGGACCAACCAGCCGCTCAATTAGTCTGCCATCTTAGACTGACTGTTTGACAGGTCTAGCTAATTGTTAATCCCGCCATAACTGTTGCTCGGAGTAATTAATCATGCAACAAAAGGGCCCTCAGTTAGGCGACCCTACCCTACCGCCGCGGATGTGTGTCAAACCGTCGTACCGGGAAGCGGGACGGAAGGAGGGAGGGAGGGAGGGAGGGAGGGAGGGACGGGGGAAAAGAGAGCGGTAAAGGTTGTCCAATTCACCGCCGAGGTTGATCAACAAACATTTAATCTTCATTTGCGGCACCTTGGCGCTCGCGGTCCGTTCTATATTCTCTCTCTCTCTCTCTCTCTCCTGGCTTATGTTAATGCGGGCCCGCCGCCGCCGCCGCCATCGCCGAGCGCCCCGCCCCGCCCCGCAGGAACGGGTCCGCGGGTCAAGTACCATTCATCACGAGATGGAGTGTCATTTTCTCCACTTCATACGCCGGCAGCTGCTTAAGAGGAGGAAGGGAAGAAGAAAAAGGAGGTATTCTTTGAGGAAGGGGGGGGGAGAAAGAGAGAGAGAGAGAGAGAGAGAGAGAGAGAGAGGCACAATCCAGGCTTCAGAGAGGAGATGGGGGGGGTGAAGAAGTGAATAGGAACACAAGGTGCCACTGTGTCAGAATTCAAATGTGAGTCGAAACGGTGATGTCATTCATTTCCCTGAACCCCCCCCCCCCACCGCCCTCCCCCCTCCCCCCCTCCCCCCCTCCACCCCCTCCCTCCCTCCCCCCCCCAAAAAACGCCACCGCCGCCACCCCACCTCCAGTCATAAGACGAGCCGCATTCCTGGGAACGGGAAACGGACACAAAGAGCCGCCGTGTTTCGCAGCACTGACTCATTTAGTCGTGACCCATGAGTGAATTTCTTCTTCTTCTTTTTTTTTTTTGTCTGTGTGTCCAAAACGATGATTAATATCTGTTTTCTGTCTCCGTGCCGAATGGCTGCGGCGGCAAACAACGGCGTCTCTTGTTGGGATCGGGGGGGAAAAAAGAACCCGGCGCTCCCAGGGCTATGGGAGCTCGTAAAGGCCAAATTGGATAATTTGAGGGGAAAACGGACAGAGGTCATATCTTGTCTTCATCTTTTACAGATTTAAAGATAGTCATGAGAGAGATCCGGTGTCGATTTATGGTTCAGAAACCTTCTCGGGGCCCCGCGGATTTCCGCCGCACAGCGATTATTTTATTTGTTTTTTAATCGACTGAGATCAAACAAAAAAGAAAAAGAAATGAAAAAGTTGGTTAGGTTTTTGTCCTGGGAGGTACCGTGTAGTTCAGCGGTTCTCAACCCGGGGATCGGGACGCCCTGGTGGGACGCGAGATGATTTTAGACGAGTCACAAGTTGATTTACAAGTTCATTATCATGTTATTATCATTATCATCAGATTTTTGTCCAATTTTTGCTTTGTTTCTCGTGAAATACTGAATCGTTTTCAGCCTCTCTGCCTCCTCTGATGATCAAATGATATGATGATGATGACATTAAAAGGGGAAATTATTTCTTTTGCTGAATTTTGCATATGCAGCCTGTGATGGGCAAGTCGGCATCGCTTTGTTTTAACAGGTCACAAGCCAAACAGTTTGACAACCACCGCTCTAGTTCAGTGATTCTCAACCTTTTTCATATCTTGGACCCCTAGTTTAGTCCACATTAGACCCACGGACCTCCATTTGATGAGATTTCGCTTCTCGGACCCAAATCTGAGAATATTTTTATTGTCAGATTTGATTTTGTCCAGAATTGCATGACTGTCTGTATTGTAGGAAGAGAGATAACAGAGAAACTATGATCAAAACAGTCATTCTTCTACATTCTCTAATTGTGTTAACTTCTCGTGAATGAAATAATGCTGAAGTTTAACAATTCATCAGTTTGCTGTGGACCCCCTGGAACCCCCTCAAGGACCCCCTGGTGGTCCCCGGACCCCACGTTGAGAACCACTGATCTATTTGGCAGCTCATCTCGTCGACCGCTGGAACCACGTGTAGAACGCAATACAGAAAGAGTCAAAACTAAGTCCAATCCGATATGCAGAGGCAACCGCAAAAAAATCTCCATCTTAACAAGTCATTTAGTCTGTTATTGAGTCCTAAAATCATAATTTTCTTCAAATAAGTGAAGAAATCTGCCAGTGAGGTTTGATAATTTCACTTGTTTCCAATGCAAATCAACTTGTTTGAAGAATTTAGTAGAATCAAGAGTCATTTTCTTGACAGCAGTGCAGTGATCTGCCTTATTCTGACTGGTTTCAACAGACTGACACTCTGTTCTAGAAAACTCCTGAAACAAGTGAAGCTGCATTGGAAACAAGTGGAGTTATCTCTCCTCACTGCAGAATGTTTCTCTTGGTTTAAGAACAATAAGATCTGAAGGCTGAATATGAGACTAGATGACTCGTTAAGATGGACTCGTTTTTTGCAGTGTGCAGTGAGGTGAGATGTGATTCTACTAAATTCTTGAAACAAGTTGATTTGCATTGGAAACAAGTGAAACTATCTCACCCAACTAGCAGATTTTTTCACTTATTTCAAGAAAATTAAGATTTTTAGGACTCGATAATAGACTAAATGACTTGTTGGTAAGCTAAGAAACAAAACCTGATGTGAGCAACGGAGGAACAAAACAGAAAAAGCTCCGGGGGGATTCTCTGTGCTGTCCTGCCAGCCGGCCCTCCTCCTCCTCCTCCTCCTCTCCTCCACCTCCTCCTCCTCCTCCTCCTCCTCCTCCTCTCCACCTCCTCCTCCTCTCCTCCTCCACCTCCTCCTCCTCCTCCTCCTCCTCCTCCTCCTCCTCACCACAGCTCTGCACCACACACACAAACCTGCAGACAATAAACAGAAACAGTAGGAATCCCTCTCTAATTTGACTTGCTCCACAGGTGGCCACCAGCTGCTTGTGAACAGGTTACTGGGGGCCTGTATCTTCTATTTTTTTTTTTATTGTAAGTGGAACAATGGCAACTGCTCAGGTCCCAAAACCAAGAAAAAAAAAAAAAAAAAAAAACAGGAGGTCGGGGTGTTTTTTGGTGTTTTTTTTTTTTTTGTTGGCGATGCCTGGAGGTAAGTCGCAGTTCCTCGGTGGCAGACAGTGCCGTCTTTTGTCTCCACGTCTGTGCACCAAGATGGGGGCTATCAGAAATCCCCCTCAACACACACACACACACACACACACACACACACACACACACACTTGGTTCACATGATTCAATGAGAGCCCTGTGTGTCAGTCTGTTCCTTTCTGTCTATTCATGTCCGACACCGCAGGGAAAGACCCGGCTGAGGCCCGCTTCCACGCCGCCAACAACACAACAACCTGGAAATAACTTTTTTTTTTTTTTTTTACATGTTGGAGCTTCAGTTGAACCCAACAAAGTTTGAAAATTGGTTAAAAAAATCAGATCAGCGATGGTCAATTTGGACAATTTTGGAGCCTTACCTTGGAAGAAAATTAAGAATTTGCTTCCAAAATGAGATTTAAAAAATAAAATAAATAAAAACTGACTCCCACTCTCTCATATTGACTGCTGGCATGAAAGTGAGGCTCATTACTGAAGTTAGGACTCATTTTAAAAGACATTTGCTAATAAAATAGTTCCTTTCTTTGAGAGCTGAATCATTTATGTTTTTTCAAATAATGCCTGATGAATCTCAGGTACGAGCAGAAAAATAAAAGGTGCATGAGTGATGCCATAGGAGAACCATTTCTGGTTCCACAAAGAACCTCTCAAGAACCTTTTAATATGCTTTAATTCTTAGTTATTGGATGGTGGGTGATGGCATGAATGTGGAAAATAACCAAACCTCCATAGTTTATATTGTGCAATTGCAAATGAGGCGATACAAGGACAGATAAACAAAAACAAAGGAGAGCAGTAATGGTTCTTTAAAGGTTCTTTGTGGAACCAGAAATTTTCAACACCTTTATTTTTCTGTGTTGCCTTTTGGAATGAAACCCTTGAGGTGAAAATTTCCACTCCCAAACTAGTTTTGTCAGGAGTTTTTACCTAACAACGATCCAGATAAACATTAAAAAAAACAAAAAAAAACAATCTTCCGTCTTTCTTCTGGCAGCAGATTCAGATTCAGGCGCATCGTCAGGAACAGAGGAACGAAAGACAAGGCGGAGGAGAGGAGGAGGAGAGGAGGAGGAGAGGAGGAGAGGAAGACACCTCGGAGGCAGAGGGGCTTTTCACATCACTCCAGCCTGCATCGCTCACATGGAAACCCAGACTCGGCTCCCGAGGCGGGCAGAAACAGACACCTAACTACCCAATGAGAGTAAGTACGTTAGCGTAAGTAATCGTGTGTTGTGAGTCATCCCCGGCCATCAGATGGTTGCGGAGGCTTCGGCTGCTTTGGGTTCGTTCCAGAGATTTTCGCAAAGTCGGAAATTCCCTCTTCCTTTTGGGGAAAAATGCAACGGAACGGCCCGACATGATCTCACACAAATACGCGAAATAAACACGAACTCTGACACACCGATTTACACGCCGTGGACACGAATTATGTGAAAATAACGTTTCTCCAGCATGACTTGAATTATTTTCCAAAGGTTGGCTAAGAAGTTAAGTTTAGGAAACTAACACGACTTGGTTAAGGTTAGTGAAAAGCTTTTAGTCATGGTTAAATAAGGAAAACTTTAGCTAGAAATATAACTAGAAATTTCCTTCGTACAAGCTGGGAAGTCAAACTCATCGCCCATCCGTCCGTTTCCTGCTGGGAAAACTGAATTTTACCACTTTATGTGCCACCAACACGTAATTTGCCGTTAACAAGTCGAGTTCATTTCCCATTTTTTTTCTTTTAAAGGTGCATTAAATAATCCATGACTTGTATTAGCCTCTACTGGCGACCATCGGACCCCTTGAGCTACGGTGGCCTGTAACTGACACAAACAATAAAGTCACGTTTTCTGTATGCGGAGGAATAAGCTAGTTTTGTGTCAGTGGTAAGAAAACACTTAAACACACATGCAGCTTTATTGCACATAGCCATCATAACTACCATTTGTTGGGAAATTAGCTTGTTAAGCTGCAGGATGGCCACGTTTGTTTACTGTCTGTCAAAATAGACAAGCAGAGACAAAAAGTCCCAGATGTCGGACTTTCCCACCGGCACATGAACGCAGCATTAGGCCAAAAACAACCACATGTGCAGGAATTGCAACACAATCACTACCAAATGACCCCTGCTGCCTTTAAACAAACATGAGTTATCCCACCGCTATCATTTTATTGTTTGATTCCAGTTTGAATCTTTGTAAAGTTCACCTTAAACCGCGGTCAGACCCGTCACACTCTCGCTCTCCTCCGCAGCCCAAAAATAAAACTCGAATCCCTCTCTCTCTCTCTCTCTCTCGTCGTCAGCATCCTCAACTTGCCCCCGCGTCCCTTCATTTAAATTCGCGCAGCTGATGTTTGTTGTGAACAGGCTGTCACAGAGGATAAAGAAAGGTTACCTGGTGGCTGAGAGCGAGACGCGGCGCACCAGCAGATTTATCCAGCCTGATGTTTTGATGTCACCACCGGCTCCTCGGGGCGCCGCGCCGTTGTAACGAACCAAACCCCAATCAAATCTTTGAAGTAGTCATGTACGCGTAAGCGCCGTCTACCTTAATGCTAAATAATTAGCAAAGCGTGCGCGCGGCTCACTGGGATTGTTACCTCAGGGCTAAACTTGCTTTTCCTGCTTTGATCATTACGTTAATTAAATCTGGCTCCCTTGACAGGTCGCGGGGTAAAAAACAGGTAGGTGTCATAGGCACCTCGCCGCAGACGGAAGCACCTGGTGTGTGTGTGAGCGCCCGGGCTGTCAGCGGCGATGCCTTGAGAGGCAGACGGCGGTGGCGTTAATTCGAACCGATGTCCCAAAAGGAGGAGGAGGGGAGGAGGAGGAGGAGGAGGAGGAGGAGGAGGGGTAACGGCTCAATCGTAAGACACCCCGATCCTGCCGGTCCAGAGGCGAGGCGGGCGACGAAGCTCTGGCCAGAGGATGAGAAGAAGTCGTGTTGTCAGACCTTCAGTGTCAGCGCGCGTCATAAGCAGCGCCCGGGGGACGAATTAGAAGTGTGTTTGGGGAGACGTGTCAGAAGCGTTCTGGGTCCACATCACGGAGGAGGAGGAGGAGGAGGAGGAGGAGGAGGAGGAGGAGGAGGCAGGCGAAAGTCAAACGCCAAGAGGAGGCAGAGGAGAGACTCACCTATGGTTTTATTTAAATCCAAACGCCTGAAAACGACGGCTTACACTGTAAAAAAACCTCCATCTTACCGAGTCATCTAGTCTCATATTCAGCCTTCAGATCTTATTGTTCTTAAACCAAGAGAAACATTCTGCAGTGAGGAGAGATAACTCCACTTGTTTCCAATGCAGCTTCACTTGTTTCAGGAGTTTTCTAGAAATGAGTGTCAGTCTGTTGAAACCAGTCAGAATAAGGCAGATCACTGCACTGCTGTCAAGAAAATGACTCTTGATTCTACTAAATTCTTCAAACAAGTTGATTTGCATTGGAAACAAGTGAAATTATCAAAGCTCACTGGCAGATTTTCTTACTTATTTTGAGAAAATTATGATTTTAGGACTCGATAATAGACTAAATGACTTGTTAAGATGGCGTTGTTTTGTAGTGTAGTGTCTTATGATGATGCTTTATTACACATCTGTTTATTCATTTGCAGTTTGTCGATGTAATTACTCAGGCAGAGCTAATTTTTACAAGGTAGAAATGTTCAAATTAATTGTAGATAGATCTGGAAAGCTGATGCAGACTGGAAGGCCGAAAAACATCCAGTCCACCATGAAAACTGCAAAAACTGACCAACTTACCACTTATCAAGCTTATTTTAAGATTTTTTTAGTGAAATCATCTCACTGCACTGACAGATAATTTCACCGGTTTCAACAAATGTGACTTTTTCCCAGGAGAATGTAACTTGTTTCAGGACATTTTCTTGGTCAAAGTGAAATTGTCTTGGAGAAAGTTTCTTGTTTCCAGATTTTCTTCATTGTTTTATGATGATTTCTTGAAAGAAGAAGTCATATTGGCATGAATCAAGTGAAATTTACTGAAACCAGCAGATTATCTGCCAGTGCAGTGAGAGAATTTGACTAAAAACATCATGAAATAAGCTGATAGGTGTGGAGACAAGAGAAAATCACTGGACAGCTTGGCATTTTTTTTTTTGCAGTGAAGGGAAATTAAATTCATTTTATCTCAAAATAATCCATAAATTCTGCGCGTGGCGGTGCGTCGCGTGCCAAACGGACGTTCTGCTCGCGTCCGGTTGCTTTTTTTTCCCCAACATCTTCACACATCTTCACACCACAGAGCGTTCAGTAGTAATTAGTGTCTTCAATATGTTTGTCATCCCATATACCTGTTTAATCAAACCGCTTTCTGGGCATGTGTTCAACCTTCAAAGGCGGCGTTTGAAACGGACGCAGGACACAAAAAGTAAGTCTCTCTCTTTTTTTTTTTTGAAGCTCCTTTTGATCTAGATCATTAACGTTTTGGAATCAGAAGTTGACATAAGGCCCGGTTTTGTTGCCGCACTCCTGGATCCATTTCTGTGCGGTGGAAGTTGAAGATGTTTGGAAAATTGCTCCGATTATAGTGTTCATGTGCCATTTGATACCGCTTCCAAGAACAAGGGGAGCTGCGGCCAAACCAGACTACACCAATAAGAGCTGGCGGAACTAGCCATCCTTTCATAGACCACATGCTCTCTTTACCGATTGGACGGATTTTATTATCATGGAAATCGACTTTGTAATTTTCGGTGCGAGCGGCCCCACCCTGCTCCGTTTACAATGGAGAGATCTCAAGACCAATTAAAGCGGAGTGTGTCAGCGAACAATAGTCGCACTAACGGGGGAATGAAAGGACGGAAGAGCCGGACTGCGAATGTTTCAAAGATGATTATCCGTTGAAAACATCATTTATGAGTTATTGCTGCTGTTTTGGCTCAGTCTCAGCTCGCTCTCTCTGTTTGGAGTTTATAGGTGTCTAATAACGGCTGTTTTACAGAAGCACAGCTGCTGCCGGACCCGGATGAAACCCTTTACTGCAGCGCATCATCATGAGCTAACTTATGAAACCCGTCCCGCCGCCAATATACGTTAGCTCGGGCCTTTTTTTTTGGCGCGGCGGATCAAAGCGGGAGACTCCCATCGTGGAGAACTCGTCACGGAGGAGGAGGGAGGGAGGGAGGCGTCCGAAGCGGGGAGGCGGCGGAGGTTCTTCATCGCGCTCCAGCGGGAACATCAAACGGCGACACAATGGCGTTCTTGGACTTCGGTGAAGACGCTTTTAAAGCGGCCGGTCCGTCTCGCATCGCTTTTTCAAAAGCGACAGATCTGCTGTCTGCAACGGAAAAGCTCTCATCGCATCATCAACGCTTCTTCCTCCTCTCCTTCCTCTCCTTTCCTCTCCTCCCTTTTCCTCTCCTCTCATCTCCTCCTCTCCTCTTCTCCTCTCCTTCCTCTCCTCTCTCCTCTCCTCTTCTCCTCTGCTTTCCTCTCCTCCTCTCCTCTTCTCCTCTGCTTTCCTCTCCTCCTCTCCTCTCTTCTCCTCTCCTTCTCCTCTCCTCTCCTCCTCTCCTCTCCTCCTCTCCTATCCTCTCCTCCTCTCTCCTCCTCTCTCCTCCTCTCCTCCTCTCTTCTCCTTCCTCTCCTCCTCTCCTCTCTTCTCCTCTCCTTCTCCTCTCCTCTCCTCCTCTCTTCTCCTTCTCCTCTCCTCTCCTCCTCTCCTCTCCTCCTCTCCTATCCTCTCCTCCTCTCTCCTCCTCTCTCCTCCTCTCTTCTCCTTCCTCTCCTCCTCTCCTATCCTCTCCTCCTCTCTCCTCCTCTCTCCTCCTCTCCTCCTCTCTTCTCCTTCCTCTCCTCCTCTCCTCTCCTCTTGACCTCTCCTCCTCCTCTCTTCTCCTTCCTCTCCTCTCTCCTCTCCTCTCCTCCTCCTTCCTCCTCTCCTCTCTCCCTCCTCTCCTTCCTCTCCTCCTCTCCCCTCCTCTCCTCCTTTCCTTCCTCTTTTCTCCTCTCCTCTCTTCTCCTCCTCTCCTCTCCTCTCCTCCTCTCCTCTCCTCTCCTCTCCTCCTCTCCTCTCCTCCCTGAGCCTTGAAAACGACGACACGCCCGCGGGCGGCGTTTCTAAAAAAAAAAATCACAAGAAATTCATTTCCTCTCTGGACGAAAAGAGGCATTCCTCATGACAGGCCCCTTTTTCCTGTCATCTGCAGGCCACAAGTGTACCGATCTATTAATAGAACCCTCCCTCCTTCTTCTTCTTCTTCTTCTTCTTTATTACAACCAGACTACAGAAACTCCACTCCCATCAGGTGATTCGATTAACAAATTACAGGAGGGCAGGAAGTCGGCGGCAAATAAGAGAGGAGTTTAAGAAGAGGTGGAGAGAGAGAGAGAGAGAGACAGAGAAAGAGAGAGAGAGAGAGAGAGAGAGAGGGTTTTTTTGGGGGTGAAATGCACTTCACTGCAAAAAATGACAAGCTGTCCAGTGATTTTATCTTCTTTCCAGATCTATCAAGCTTATTTCATTATATTTTTAGTCAAATTATCTGGTTCCTGGTTTCAGTAAATTTCACTTGATTCATGCCAATATGACTTCTTCTTTCAAGAAATCATCATAAAACAATGAAGAAAATCTGAAAACAAGAAACTTTCTCCAAGACAATTTCACTTTTACCAAGAAAATGTCCTGAAACAAGTTACATTCTCCTGGAAAAAAAAAAGTCACATTTGTTGAAACCGGTGAAATTATTAAGATGATTTCACAAAAAAAAAAAAAAATCCTAAAATAATCTTGATAAGTCTGGAGACAAGAGAAAATAACTGAACTTGTCTGTCAGTTTTTGCAGTGTATCTCCCATTAAATATTCAGTTTGATTACTCTTTACTCGGTAGCAGATTTCTGACCTAGTTCAGAGTAATTAGGTTTACACTGTTCAGCCACTTTAGTAAACAAGGATATTTTCCTCATGAAATAACTTTGCAGCGGCGCTGGCTGTGTGAGCGCAGCGTCTCAGAGGGGATTATCTCCGATCTGCATCAGATACCTATCTGTTGTGTTGGTTCTGCTGCTGTAATAACGCCTCGCCCCCCCGCTCACAGCCCAGTGTGCCACCAAGCTCATCACATGTTTCCAATGTCTCCATTCACACATGTATATATGTACATACAGTATGCACATATAGGTTTATGTGAGGAAGCAGTGGTGCAGTAGTTTGGTGTCACATCCGTCTCTATTTTGGTCCCATTTATGGTTCTAATTCAGGCTGCAGAACCAAAAACTTTGCTTTATCATCATTAAAACATGACTTACAAACTCTAACACACTGCAAAAACTGACAAACTTGTTATTTTCTTTTGTCTCCAGACTTATCAAGCTGATTTTAGCAGATAATTTCACCAGGTTTCAACAAATGTGACTTTTTTTTTCCAGGAGAATGTAACTTGTTTCAGGACATTTTCTTGGCAAAAGTGAAATTGTCTTGGAGAAAGTTTCTTGTTTCCACATTTTCTTCATTGTTTTATGATGATTTCTTGAAAGAAGAAGTCATATTGGCATGAATCAAGTGAAATTTACTGAAACCAGCAGATTATCTGCCAGTGCAGTGAGAGAATTTGACTAAAAATATGATGAAATAAGCTGATAGGTCTGGAGACAAGAGAAAATCACTGGACAGCTTGTTGTTTTTTGCAGTATAATTCAGTTCTTTGTGTTTTAGAGTTAAATTTGGCCAAATTATACCATTAATTTCCCAATTTCTGTAGAACCTGGGATGAATTTTCTTGCTAAAATGATGCGCTGCTGCTTAATGCATACAAAGGAAACACTATTATGTACAGTATCTGTATGTAAACTAAGTATTAATATATGCAGAACCCAGATTGTCACCCACCAAACACCATTTGCCTTTAGTAGATAAATCTATAAGGGTCTGCGCCACACTGTCTTTTGGTTTTTGCCTGTTCTCAAACTTTGTCCCTGCTGGCCACCGTACAAAACAAAGGCTGTGTGTCAAACAGGCTCCTGATTGGCTGCCTGTTATGCTGCACTAGACGAAGCGTCTCAACTTCCTGGATGGTTCATATCAAAATGTGAAACAGTCTGTGTGTCTTTTCATGTGAATTCTGTTGTACTTCATGATGAATTACAAATTTGCTCTGTGAGTAAGTTTTAAATTAAATCTCTTAGTCTTCTTGTTGAATACGTCACACAGCATCTGATTTCATACACAGAATCACATAGAAAACAGGTAGAGTGACATATTTCTACGAAACAAAAGTGAAAATGTTTGGTGAGATCAGTAAAGCACAAAATTAAAAGAAAAGAACGGAGTGTGTTACTTGATTTTTTGTCATATGTCTGACAAAAGCCTCATGCCTGCACCTCGCTGGGTGAGCGTTCTTCCTACTGAAGTTACACTGTATGTATAAAACCCTCACAAAAAAGTTACATGTGAATATCCACATGTGAATTAAAACCACATGTGCATATATTGGTTTTCATACAGAACATGAACTTCGCCATTGAGAAAATTGAGGAAAAATGTAGAAAAAAAAAAGACCCTTCAACTATGAGTATAAAAAAAACTGTCAGATGTGACTTCAGAATACAATGTGAAAAAAAATTGTTTTCAAAAGTGCTTTGACTTCACATGTGGGTTTTCACATGTACTTTTTTTCACATGGAACTTTTTCGGTTGGTGAAAATTGAGACTTTTCCAGCCAAAAAGCTTCATTTCAAACTCTGTATGTCTCTTTTCCTGAACCACAGTCGGTTTCCTCCTCATCCCTCCCCCGTGTAAACAATCTGCGGCGCACATCAGCGTGACAAACGGACAAAGTTTTCACTACAGTACATCCATCATCCGTCACCCGTCACTGAGCGCGTGCAAACTCCGGCAGACAGTCAGACAGAGCGTCCGTCCATCGCGGCGGCGGCGACGGGAATATCTCCGGGCATCGGCGGTTCGTCAAGAAGCAGAACTAACAAGTTAAGCCCAAACATTGGGTTTGCATGGCAGTTGGGGGGGGGTGGAGGAGGGGGGGGGGGGTGCATACATCAAACAGAGAGTCGGTCAATATTGGAGTATGGAGAATCAACACGCTTCTTTAAAAAGGCGAGGCTTACGCTCGAGTATCAAGAAGAGCGCCAATTGCCCGTTACGTTTCCCGAGGCCGAGGATCGCCGTTTCTCATTTGTTGCATTAGGAAGAAAGACGGCGTACAAATACAAAAATTTCCCGTGAGCGGCGAAGGGAGGGAAGGTGTCTTTGCATACAAAACAAGACAAACAGGGAGAGAGAGAGAGAGAGAGAGAGAGAGAGAGAGAGAGAGAGAGACGGAAGAAACATCATCAGCGGTGCGGACGCAGCCGGCAAAAAAACACATTTAGGAAATTAGCATTTTTTGAAATACTGCAGGGTTTTTTGGGGTTTATTTTTTTTTCCTGATGTGGAAATGTGGAAAAACAAACATTACATCATGGCGTTGTCGGAGTTGTTTACCTGTCGGTTTGTTTGCTGTCGTGGAAAAGCTTCAATTTGGGTGTTTTTCTCACCTGAATTGAAAGTTTCCATTGACTTTAATGTGTTGAGTGAGTTTCATGACCACAGGTGCAGATTTGGGGGAACATACACTGTATTTTCATATAGCTTTTACACATATATTCATCTATTTTTTCTACATATACTGTATTTTTAGTCACTCTGTGTTTGTAGAAGCACAGCTGAGTTTTACTGAAGCTCATTTTCCCCTTTAAAAAGAACTTAAAGCGTTTCTTCTAGTTGTTTGAATCTTCTTTTAATGCTTTTAAAGGGATTTTGGCAACAAATCAGACTGCCATGTTTCATATTTTGATGAATGTTTTGTTTCAGTTTAGTCGTGTCTTTCTGGATTTCACACAGATCAATATTTCACCTCACTCTCTCTCATACTTACAGGCTTAATTTGGGTTTTTCTTACCTGAATTATGCATTTCCATTGACTTTAATGTGTTGAATGAGTGTCATGAACATAGGTGTAGATTTGGGGGGACATATACTGTATATCATGTAGTTTTTTACACATATACTGTATTTTTACTAACTCTGTGTTTGTAGGAGTTTTCCTGAAGCACATTTTCCCCTTTAAAAAGAAATTGGACTCTTTCTCTTAGTTGTTTGAATCTTCTTTTAATGCATTTAAAGGAATTTAGGCAACAAATCAGACTGCCATGTTTCATATTTTGATTGTTTTCCCTTCAGATCTGGGATCAGTTCAGTCGTGTCTCACTGGATTTCACACTGGCCAATATTTCACCTCACTCTCTCCCATACTTAGAGGGCTTTTCTAATGTAAATTCACATTGTTTGTTTCAAATCTCGCTGGTAAAATGAGGGAAAAGTTGCATTTAGGTTGCTGCTACGTCTGAAATATGTCAGTGTGATTTGATCCAGAGAGTTTTCTCCCTAAAGCTGAAATGAAACCTTCAGTCACAACCCTACAGGACCCTTTAGACCTGCTAAAACCTCCATATAATTTCAAATATATACATATAAACCCATAGAAAAGATAAGAAACTCTAATAGCAAAGTTCAGTAGACGGCTCCTTCTTTCTTTCTTTATATATTTATTAATCCGTCTGTAGTTTTCTCCTACTCTCCTTCCACCCTTGCTCTACTGTTTTAAAAAATACACATTAATGAGAAAACAAGCCGTGTCGTCTCTTCTTCGTGTGTTTTGGCCCGTCTGAGCGGAGCCTCCTCTCCCTCTCCTGTCATGCCAAATTGTGTTTTACAGCATCTGTTCATTATAGATGGCCGACATGATGGATATGGTCATAATATTAATGTAAGACTGACACGGCCGAGACATGAATCATGGCCGACTTTATTTCAAAGCCGGCGTTTCATTGGCCCGCCACTAAAAAGTGATATATAAATGTCAGAGAATGGCGGCCGTAAAGCATTATGAAGTACGTTTGATGGCGCATTTTCACCGTTATCAACCGCCGGTTATTTACTAATGTGTCTTCTTCATGTCACGCGTCCATGTCGGCTTTATTTGGAGACTGTGTGATGAAAGAGACTCTACCTTTCCTTTTGTCCCACAGCTGCTGGGTTAGACGAAAAGTAAAAATCTCCATCTTAACAAGTCATTCAGTCGATTATGGAGTCCTAAAATCGTCATTTTCTTAAAATAAGTGATAAAATCTGCCAGTGAGGTTTGATATTTTCACTTGTTTTCAATGCATATCGACTTGTTTGAAGAATTTAGTAGAATCAAGAGTCATTTTCTTAATCTGCCTTATTCTGACTGGTTTCAACAGACTGACACTCATTTCTAGAAAACTCCTGAAACAAGTGAAGCTGCATTGGAAACAAGTGGAGTTATCTCTCCTCACTGCAGAATGTTTCTCTCGGTTTAAGAAAAATAAGATTCGAAGCCTGAATATGAGACTATATGACTCGTTTGCAGTGCGAGTCCATAAAGCAGATCTTTATTTACAACCTGAGGGAGGAGACGAGGAGACGGAGCGAATAAGGAGATGAAACGTCCAGATAATTGTATATCTCGACACATTTTTTAGCATCTGCGTCACGTAATCTCTCATTTCTGCAAGATTTACAGATGCCTGCTGGTGGAGTGAAGCAGATATATATGTGTGTGTGTGTGTGTGTGTGTGTGTGTGTATGTTAGGAAACGCAGAGATGTAAGTTCGGTCTCTAACTACTCAGTAAGACTCGGGCAAACTTGACATTTCACCTTTTCGAAACATCAAGCGAGCAGATCAAAAAGCCGCGTGTGTTTCTGCCCAGGGAGACTTTAAGAGCTTCAATCCAAATATTTGACATGGATTCCTCCCAGATCAATATTCCGAAACCCACTTGAACTTTGCACCTTGCTGATTTGGGGCTGATTCCCGTCTCGTTCGTAACACCTATCTCTCTCTCTCTAAATAACTCCAGCAGTAAACAGCCGGCGACGCCTCGCACATATAAAAAAAAACGCCTCGCATGGTTTCCCCGACGCAGTTTGGATTTCAGAATGAAAGCGGCTGCAGATGAGCGGCTACCTGCTTGTAATTGTAATCAGTCGTGTAATCCTCTGAAATACTGAAGCAGCCTGTAATGTGATTACTTTCAGTCAGTTTGGGTCAGAACATGCACTTAAACGAACAAGTTATTTCAATTTTCTGTAACCAAATAGTCACAAAATAGTCAAAAAACAAGAAACGCATCATACAAAGAGAGTTTAGGATGCCTGCTGTCAGAATATAATCATTTACAGATCAATAAACCGTTTTATAATTGCAATCTGTGTCATAATCCACTCGAATACGCAGACTCAGCAATGTAATCCCATTACTATCAGTTACTTTTGTGTTGTTTTCACCCCCAAAAATCCAAAGAATATTCAATTAAACGAGCAAATGAAGGGATTGTTTGCAAATGCTACAAATTCACTCTAGAAAAAAAGATGTGACCTTGTGTTTTATACTCAATATTTAAAAGACGCAGTCATTTAAAGATGTTTAAATGATCACATCTGCTAAAATGTGAGTATTTTCTAAGTAATGGTGAATATCTCATTTTGGGATAAAACATCCGCTACATTTAGCTTCACAAACTTTTTAATTTTCATATTTTACCACCAGAATCAACCGGTCTTTCAAGTTGTGTAAGAAATATGTCAGACAGTCTACAATCTTACAAATTAAATCCATTTTCCACTTCAAAATGCATTTTGATTAATCCGACAGTTGAGTAATCTGACTGCTGTTTTACAGTAAACAGATTACAGTTACCAACTGTAACCCTGTTACATGTAATCTATTACTCTCAAACCTTATACACTCCTACTTGTGAATGCACTGCAAACCATGACCAGCTGTCCAGTGATTTTATCTTGTCTCCAGACCTATCAGCTTATTTCATGATATTTTTAGTCAAATTATACATAATAGTGTTTCCTTTGTATGCATTAAGCAGCAGCGCATCATTTTAGCAAGAAAATTATCCCAGGTTCTACAGAAATTGGGAAATTAATGGTATAATTTGG
The DNA here is from genome assembly GCF_048128805.1 of Centroberyx gerrardi. Classification (NCBI taxonomy): domain Eukaryota; kingdom Metazoa; phylum Chordata; class Actinopteri; order Beryciformes; family Berycidae; genus Centroberyx; species Centroberyx gerrardi. The sequence goes on from NC_136017.1 coordinate 3,207,415, forward strand.
CCAAATTTAACTCTAAAACACAAAGAACTGAATTATACTGCAAAAAACAACAAGCTGTCCAGTGATGTTCTCTTGTCTCCAGACCTATCAGCTTATTTCATGATATTTTTAGTCAAATTCTCTCACTGCACTGGCAGATAATCTGCTGGTTTCAGTAAATTCCACTTGATTCATGCCAATATGACTTCTTCTTTCAAGAAATCATCATAAAACAATGAAGAAAATGTGGAAACAAGAAACTTTCTCCAAGACAATTTCACTTTTACCAAGAAAATGTCCTGAAAGTTACATTCTCCTGAAAGAAAACATCATATTGGCATGAATCAAGTGAAATTTACTGAAACCAGCAGATTATCTGCCAGTGCAGTGAGAGAATTTGACTAAAAACATCATGAAATAAGCTGATAGGTCTGGAAACAAGATAAAATCACTGCACAGCTTGTCATTTTTTGCAGTGTATCAGTCCTGGTATCGGCCTTCATGAACCCATATCAGTCAGTTCTCCTTTTGCTTATTTTATCTGCATGCAAATGATAAAACATGGAAAGAAAAGATGAGAAGGAAAGATACACAAAGATACACAAGTGAGACAAAGAATCCTCAAATCAAGATGATAAACAAACACCAAAATGTAACGTTTAGGAGACAAACGGGACGAAAATCAATCAAAACAGCCTTTCATTTGGCTCCAATAGGAGGATCTTATTCGCCGTTTGAAAACTGCAACTAGCCTTGTGATTGGCCGAGACTCGGTGACGCAGTGCGATTGGTTTTTGAGGTTCATGCCAGTTAATGGTATAATCAGTGCAACTTAAGTGGTCAAGCAGCGCTATTAGGCTACTGTGTGTGTGTGTGTGTGTGTGTGTAAACATGAACTCCCCCCCCCCACCCCACCCCCCGCATCACTTCCCACCAGATTCCTGTTTCTAAACGCAGAGCCTCTGTATATTATTTACTCTCGATAAAAACAATATTCATCTAATATTTTTCCGTGACATCAAGTAATGTAAATTACGACGGGGGTGTTGGTATGTAGTCTGTAATTATACATCAACCCCCCCCCCCCTCCTTCCTCCCTCCCTCCCTCCTTCCTCCTCCTCCTCCTCCTCCTCCTCCTCCTCTCTAGTTATGAACGTGTGTGTGTGTGAAGTGTGTGTGTGTGTGTGTGTGTGTGTCTCTTCAGGCCGGTTCGTCTTGTTTGAAAGACGACTGCTGCACCCTACAGTTTGAAAATGTCTCTCTGTCTGTTCACTGCTCTCTCTCTCTCTCTCTCTCTCTCTCTCTCTCTCTATCTCTCTCTCTTAGACTGATATATGGGTTTTTAGCCGATATTGATCTTTTATTACCAATCAGATATCGTCCACCTCTGATATGATGGCTGGAAAACCTTGATAGGACATTTTATTTATTTATTTATTTTATTTTATTTTTTATTTGTTCAGTTGTGTTTTTTGAGCTGCTGACACTAAAAGAAATGTCATCAGTCTGGTTTCAGTGGAGAGTTTTAGTGTCCCATGATGCTCTGAATGCTGCTTCAGAGGCTTTTCCACCCTGAGGAGAAGAAAACTCTGGAAAAAAAACACTGAATACTTTGATTTTTTTGGCATGAAAATGGTCAAATGTGAAGATATTGAACATCTGTGCAAAACACAGGCTGCTATCAGTGTCAGTATTGTGTATTCAAATATACATAAACTGTTATTTTTTTTAAATCACGTTTTTCTTATTCCTAAATCAAACAAAAATGATGTATCTCACACACACACACACACACGCACACACATTAGTTTATAACCTAAAATGTAATTGTAATCTCCACTAAAATACAGACAAATGCATAAAAACACACATGCTGAAGTGTGAAAAAGTCTAAATTGAAGGCCTTAAAAACGATTAAAATGTCTTAAATCCAGTTATTAGAGGGTTTTTTTTTCTCACCATGTCATGTCAGGTTTCTTAGCTGAATCCAGAACAGAGTTAGTAGAACAATCTGCTTTACTAAACACAGTTATTCAGTCTTAAAAATGATTTTCCTGGTCTCTTTTTTCTTATTCTGCCAATATTTTATTTAACAACTTTCATTAGATATGTTCAATAGAATCAGGCTGGTTTTACAGACAGTCGCTCTCATCATTATACGTAATATATATTCCTCTGATTTCTGCTGGTGTAAGATTACTGTTTTATGCTACTACAATACCCACGATGCAACACTGATCACTGATTGATTGTTTGCACCTGAGTGTGTGTGCTTCCTTAAATCCAGTACTCACATTTGTTCTGTGTATCCTGATGAAGGCATGGAAGCCGAAACGCAAATATAATAAAGACTTTTTTAATATTTTTCATTGCATTTTTTACATTTTGCATGTTCCAGTAGGGGAGAGCGGGGCAAGTTGTCACGTGGGTAAGTTGTCTCAGTGGCTTTATTTCTGAAACTAAATGTTTTAGAGCCAAAAGTACAATTACAAAAATGTTTACTTTCTTAATAAGAGGTTCCTATGTTGAATACAACAGCCTAAGTCAAAACACTGATAGGTGAGGGGAGAGGGGTAATTTTACCTGGTGTGTGGTGGGCGTTGATTTCTGCGATTAAGTATGTTGTTGTATGTTTTTCATGTTATTATTGTATATATAGTATATACTTGAGAGGAAATTGTGTTAATTGTGTGCACAAACACAGCACACCTGTCTATGTGACAACATGCCCTGACATGGGGTAAGTTGTCACGTGGTACAGTATTTCATCAGTAATAACTTTTTCTCCCCGTAAATTATTCAAAATGACATTTTTTACAGAAGACCTTAATCTAGCTAGAAAATATATATATTGTATCTCAGTAGTAAGGCACTACTGAGAAATACACCCATGAGTAAAAAGTGTGACAACATGCCCTGGTCTCCCCTACTGGACACCATGATCTAACTCTCTGGTTTCATGTTTTTTCACACCAGCAGCTTCATATTTTACAGCTTTTGTTTCCTTATTTTGGTTTTTAAATTGGTCTGAGATTCAGTTCCAGGAAGCATTACAACAGTCTGAAAATGTTTAAAATTTGGAGTTTACACACATAAGCCCTGATTGGTCGAACTCAACAATCTCTCTCTCTCTCTCTCTCTCAAGGTCAAATTTTCAAACTCAAAATGCTTTATTGGCATGAATGACAATGTCAGTGTTGCCAAGGCAATGAGACGCATAAAACAATGTTATGTGAGCAACAACAACAATACAATTTTGATTAAAATCAAATAATAACAAACAAATACATAATAATAATAAAAGACACAGGCAATATGTGAATAACTTTTGAAATCTTCTCTCTCTCTCTCTCTCTCTCTCTCTCTCTCCAGTAAAGAAGAGGAAGACAGTCTCTTTCCACAGTGGCGGTGTCAACATATCCGAAGGGCTTTGGCTTCTAAATCCCACTTGAGGTAGTGGATACAAACCTCCCCCCCCCCCCCCCCCACACACACACACACACACTCCTCCACCCCCTTCCTCCCTCCTCCCTCCTCCACACACACACACACACACACACACTTCCTGACAACCACGTCTGCACCGGCCGGTATTTCCAAACCCCTAATTGTACTGTTAGACCATCAAAATGTAAATACTGCAGGAGGGGAAACGCCGTTAATTACCACAAACTCCTCTTCAATATTTGTATTTTTCTGTTGTTTTTTTTGGGCTGTAATCTTAATAACTTTTAAGACTAATGATCTGTGCAGAATCATTTCTTCAGTATTTCCTAAATCTTTTTTTCCCCTCCTCAACACAAGTACAGCTACATATACTGTACATATAAGCAACATTACAGTATTCTTATACTATATCTGCATAATATATGCTGAAATATACACACATAAACAATATATATACAGCAATACAAGACTATGTTTTAATCAATATGCAGACTAATCCAACTACACAATGTATTTAGCATTACAATATAATGATATATCTAATATATGGATAGCATGTACAATATACAATATAATGACACTTTTTTGACCCCGGGAGCTTGCCGTAGCAGCGTTCATAACAGGTTTTGCCTCATCCTCAGTGCTGCTGGTGTCCCTGGAAACTAAACTGGAGTGAATTTTAAGGAGAAACAGGAAGTTGTAGGTGTGTTTTGTCATGAATTCACACACCTTAGAATTTACTGTTAGTGTGTTGAAGTACTGAAAGAAAGAAAACCAGTCGATTTTTACAAAAATTCTAACATTCGACATGACAGGACAGAATAAACAGTAGTCCATGCAGACCTTAGAGATGCTATTTGATTGTGTAAGACACTGTGCTGTCGAGTCAAATTTGTTTATAAAGCATTTTTGAACAAACAGGTTCATCATGAAGTGATTTACAGAAGAGCAAAGTACACAAACACAGATTCAAACGAGAGAACAGCCTCCAAAATAAAGGCCTGGGGGCTTGAGTATACGAGTGTGTGTGTGTGTGTGTGTGTATTACATTGCAGTTTCTTCCAAAACCACAAGTTCATCATTCAATCTCCTCTCAAAATACATCAGATCCAGATTGTAAGTGTTCGTATTTTGCCAACAAGCGACTTAATTGACCTACTATCCCTTTAAAAAAGTGCCATAATTTGTTTTTAAATCATTCTGGAAGAGTATTTGTCACTTTTGTCAAACGTTGAATGTGTAATTTTGGATGTAAAACTCTTCATATGAATATCTGATGGCACTTTGATTTTTGAATTTTATCCAGCTTCAGATTAAAAGCGCTGTGCTGCAGCCGCATGCAAAACCAGATCTACTTTTGAGGGAGATTTGGAAGAATGGAGGAGGGTAAAAGTTGAAGAAGGGAAGATGGAGACGCCTTGACTTATCTCCGGCTGCCTTAAGTGAAACCGTTTGGAGATAGACGCGGTAAATAGAAAACAGCGATCGTCGTCTCGCTCTGCCTCCCTTTCAGTAATCTGATTGGGCACGTTCCCCCGAATCGAGGGCAACGCCGAAACAAAAGATCACCAATCAGATATAAGGGGCTCCCGCAGAAGTTCTTGGCGCCGTATGAATGCAATGCCCTCTCATGTGCGCTAGTATCTAGCAGCGAGATTCCCCGTGTCGCTTTTATGTGTTAATCGTCACCGCTCAGTGAGACTATTGTGTTTGTCTGCATCGCCGGGGGAGGAAACCAAAAAAAAAAAAAAAGAGAGGAGTTTATATGGGGGGATGAATGCGAGCGGAGGAGAGTGCCAGCACCGTTTCACACGAGCGGAGAATCGCCTCATCCCCCCGTTGACGAAGGTCCAAGAGTGCAATGTGGTGCTCTGCCACCACAGACAGACAGCTCTAATTGGTGGGAAAGAAAATGAAGAGTAGATGAAGAGTTCATTTCTAAACTGCTTCTACTTTATATCTCGTTGAGGGGGGGGGAGTTCATCATTCCATATCTCTTAAATATACAGGATCCAGGCACTAAAAGTGACTAAATTCACTTACTATTCTTTTAAAAATGCCATTATTGGTTTTATTTCTGTCCTTTTCGATCATTTTTTAAGAGCAGTTGTCACTTTTTCAAGACTTTGCATATCTAATTATGCCACAAAACCTGCAGTTCGTAATCGTTTAATATCTCTAAAATGCAAAGGATCCCGTCATTAAAGGTGTTGCTTTCTCAACTGTGTCAAACTTTTAAACAACATCCATGAATATACAGAAAATTTAAGCTGCTGATTGTCAACTGAATGCCAATATGAGCATTTTAGTAGCACTGTGTGGTGATGTGTTGTCCATATCCATCAGTCTCCAATCAAAATCTGCAAAGCTACAATGCAAATCACATGGATGTGAGATGTGAGGGATGTGAGATCTTCATTTCAGCATTTTTTCCAGCGGTTAGTTAGCATACAATGGCTTCAAATGTGGTAAATCTCACAGGTCGACACCTGATGACGAAGAACTCGGTCATTAAAAGTGTTATTTTGTCAGCCACAGACTGAATTTAGCCGCTATCCTTTAAAAGTCCCATAATTGGTTTAAATTCTGTGTTTTCAATCATTTTGTGAGAGCAGTTGTCACTAGCATCTAATTTTGGGAGTTCATCATTTATTATCTCTAGAAGAAAGAGTATCCTGGTCATTAAAAGTGTTATCATCTTGTCAACCAAATTTTGAGAGAGCATTAGTGGATTTACTGGTCAGATAAACTGCTGATTGTCGACTGCAGGGGTGAAAAAGTACCAAAAAATAGATAATGGTAAAAGTTATGGAGTTGCTTAACAAAACAGACATTGTTCCATACTTTCCCACGCAATGTAAAAACAGCAAAAGCAGAGGGAGTTCAATATGTGATAAGATTTTATAGCTTTCAAAATCTTCAAAAATTAATGTGTTTATTTGACCTGTGACCAAAAAAAAGAAAATACCCATCCTCATTATTCAATATTCTGATATTTCCGTTACTAGCTTCCATTGCTAGCTAGACAACACGCTAGTAGCTTGTTGTCTAGCTAGCAACGGAAGCTAGTAGCAACGGAAACATCAGCTAGCTAGACAACAACCAGGCAAAACAAACCAATACTGTAGCTATGGATGTTAACTATAAGCTGCTAGGATAAATTTGAGCATTTAATGTTACAGTTAGTTAACTTAACATTTCCTCTACATGCTTGTGCAGGTCTGATGCGGATCTAGTTTACAATGACGTACTGATGAAATGCTAAAGAAGACTAAAAATTGTTTAGCTAACACAAATTAGCTTATTCCAGCCTTATTCCAGTGTATTAACCTGTGTATTAACCGTTATCTATGGAAAAGTATTGCAAGTACACAATATTACTGTGTAGGTTCTTGATGGAAATCTCCCTAATACATTAGCTATATACGTACAACAGTGTAACACACTGTTCGAATGGCAAAACAGTGAAGTTACACTGTTGTACATTATGTATTAGTGAGATTTTCATCAAGTAGCCTACCTACACAGTAATATTGTGTAGCCTACTTTCAATACTTTTCCATAAATTAATACAATGTAGTGATGTACAATACTTAAGTCAAAACATAATCAGACTTCAAAACTTAAACACTATGAAACCAAACCCCTTAATTTGATCCCTGAAATGTCCTTAATTTCCCATTACATAAACATTAATTAGCCATTAAAAATAACAACATTAAAAAATTAAGGTTAGTATCATGGGTTTTTAAGGGATTTATTCATGGGTTGGTTTGTGGAGAAATTAAGGGATTATTTTATGCCTTTTGTGCAATGAAAAGTTCTTGTCTCCCTGAATTTTACATTCAGTTAGAAAGTAAGCAGTCAAACATTAAGGGGGAGTTTAAGGTGGTTTTCATGGAGTCTCCTCCATTAATAACTCCCTTCACTCATTTTAAGGAGATTTTGCATGAATTAAGGGGTGAATTAATGTAAATATAAGGGTATTTTAAGGGATTACTGCTTCGTAGAGAGGTACAAGTACACAAAAAGTTGCCCAATTACAGTAACTTGAGTAATTGCAATGTGTTACTTCCACCCTTTGGTCAACTGGATGCTAATACGAGCGGCTCGGCAGTATTGTGTGGGCGTATGAAAGCAAAATGCCATTCTTATGATCTCAGTCCACATCCGTCAGTCTGCAGCCTAAATCTTCTGCAGTAAAGCTTCGCTGCAAATCCTCCAGCGGGGATGTGTGGTCCTCCGTTCAGCCGCTTCTCCATAGGTCAGTCAGCGCGTAACGGCTTCAAATGCGGTTTAATCTCACAGGTCGACGCCTGATGACGAACATCTGCTGGGGGGGGAATTCACAAGCTGCTGGATATCAACACTGGGTTTCCATCAGCATCCAGAGATACACTCCCAGTCTAAAGTCTGGACCCACCTGACTGAATGTTCTGTGTTTTTCATTCTCTTAAAGCCATTTTGATCTAAAGGCTTCTGCTTAAATGCTTGAAATGAGTTTCTTAGACAAATATAAATAGTGAAGTTGATCCTATGTATGAATTTCTTTCCAAAGCCTTTTGCCTTTCCATCAAGGCAAAGAATCTAAAATATAAGATAGTTTTGATTTGTTTAACACTTTTTTTGGTCGCTGCATAATTCCATTTGTGTTATTTCATAGTTTTGATGTTTTTACTGTTATTCTAAAATGTGGGAAATAGTAAAAAATAAAGAAAAATGTGGTGTGTCCAAACTTTTGACTGGTCGTGTATGTGTGTAAATCAGTGTAAATGATAATAAGAATAGACAATGAATGTATGTTGTCCCTTTTAAGAAGAGTTAGCCACATTGCTAATCTTTCGGGATTAAAATGACAATATTTGGATTAGAATTAGAATTTTTGGTGGGATGCAAATGTGTTTTACATAAGAAAAATAGTCGATACACTCCAGTTTATATGCGATTACAAGTATGATTCTTTTTCCTTATATTTTGTTTGTGTTAAATGTAAAAAACATGAGGAAAACATTAATGAATGTACGGAATGGCATGTCAAATGAGAAAGTAGCAAATTAAAAAAACAAAAATAAAAAAGAATTTGGGCTCATTAAGCAAAATAAAGCAAATTATCTAAATTTAAAAGGAAAGCAGGTTGCTAAAGACACTTTTTCACACTGATCCTCTGTGTCTCAGAGATACCGAGTGATGAACTCAAAGTAATTATTTGTCTTTTCAAAATGTTACAGCGTGTTGGAAGTGAACTCCAAGTGTGTATTTGCAGAAGCAGAATAAATGCGAGTTGTTCGGAGGTTTAAAGGTTTAAAAGGTTGCGCGGATGGTGGAGAAAGTCCAGCTCGTTACATCTTAAACGTTTGCAGATATAAACAGAAGTTTGTAAAGGGTTTAAAGGTTGCATACATTGAGGAGAAAAATAACAGTTTGAAAGCGTTTGACTTTCCCGGGGAAGGCGCAGTCAATATTGTGCGAGGCTTAATGGTCAAACATATGCATATTTCCCGCTCGAGTCTTTCTGTTTTGATAAAGCTCAAATACATTCAGTCTCATCTATCAAACACAGGGGGAGGAGGAGGGGGGTGGGGTGTGTGTGTGTGTGTGTGTGTGTGTGTGGGGAGGGGGAGGTTGGAGAACAGAAGTTAGGTTTCGCCACGGTACCGGGCAGCTATTTTATTGACGTGGGAAGACACAGGAAACGAGCTGCTTTCAGTCTTGCATGTCAAGTCCTTCTGTTGGCGCGCGAATCCAAAACAATTTCAGATTTGAAAAATACGGGGGCAGCTGGCGTTCCCACAGCCGTGCCGGAATTAGCCGTTTACGCGCTGCAACCCTATCCGGTCTGCACCTGGGCGGCGAGCATGGCAAGCCTGCACCTTTTGACTCGGGCACACAGGCCACCACTAATGTGTGTGTGTGTGTGTGAGAGAGAGAGTGTGTGAGAGAGAGTGTGTGTCGACGCAAGAGAGAGAGCTGGTGGACAGAGACTGTTGCCAGTGGGAAAAAAAAAAACAGACCATTTCATCATGCATGTCGTTCCTGCAACATTTTTCAACAGTTTTCACCGGTTTTCTTTTGAAGTGGGAGTTTATGTGCGGAGTGAGTTTAATTCAAACCTGTTAAAACACAGAATTAAAAGCCACATAACTGATATTTTTAGTATTTTTTTCGTTTTTAAATTTAAAGTTAAGTGGTTTGTTTTTGTGTTGAGTGAGGTTTATATCCCTCAGCCCCCTGAATCCTGTTAAAACACATCATGAAAAGTCACATAACTTATATTTTTTAAATATTTTTTTCTTTTTTGAATTGTAAGTTTACTTGTTAATTTTTGTGATAAGTTGGTTTCATGTCTCAGGCCCCTGAATCCTTTTAAAACACAAAAATTAAGTCACATAACTGCAATTTTGAGTTTTTTTCTGTTTTGAACTGGAAGTTAACATGTTTATATTTGTTCAGTGTGAGTTTCATAACCTTCAGGCCCTTCCAACCTATTAAAACACAAAATTAAAAGTCACGTACTTGATATTTTCTATGTTTTTCTTTTTTTAGTTTTGAAGTTTTCATGGTTATTTATGTGTTGAGGGAGTTTTGTAACCCTCAGGCGCTTGAAACCTGTTACAACACAGAATTAAAAGCCACATAACTGCAATTTTTAATATTTTTCTTATAAAAACTACACGGGCGTCAGTGGGTTTCTTCCTACAAGACATGAAAGTCAGGTGGATTGGAGACTCAAAATTACCCATAGGTGTGAATTTGAGTGTCTGTAATGGACTGACAACCTGTCCATGGTGTTTCCAAAGATGCTCTATACACACAAGATGACGCATTACAAGCTGCGCCAATGGTATGAAATGGTATACACTTCCTGTCTCCTAAGTGGGCGTGGTCGCCTCCCCCCCTCCATCCCCCCACCTCGTTTGGAAGTGTTGTGAACGTCGTGTGGCGTTCGCAAACGTTAGTTGACGTTAGCTTAAAATTTTAACACAGTTTGGTTAACGTTAACGCTAGACTAGTAACGTTTGGTTTTGAACAAGATAAAGTGTGTGGGAAATAAACAACGTTAATCCGAAATATGTATAGAAAAAACAGAAGCACACATTCAATATAGTTTTGGCAACGTTATTTTATTGCATGAAATGTTTCTAAACCGTCTCTGACTGCAGTGAAACCAGACCGACAGGATATATGATGATGTTGCCAGATCTCGCGAGAGTGTGTTGCTGAGACAGAAACAGGTCTCGAACAAACTTAATTTTCTCCTGATTTGTCTGTCTGAAAAATGCCATTTTAGTGTCAGAATGTTCGGAAGATATGTGGCTTGTGAAAAATGGGTCCAATATTTACTTCGGTGACTGTGGGGCGAAAGAATCGGTCATAATCTGTGCTCACGTTCACTTCTCCCATTGGAGTGAATAGACTCAGTATCTGCCGCTAGTCTCCTAAAGGGGCGGGGCAGTGGCGAAACCCACGTGACACAGATACAGGAAATGACTCGCATTGCGCCGTCTCGTTTCTAAACCGTCTCTGGTGTTTCCCTGCCTTCCACCCAATGCATGCTGGGATACGCTCCAGCCCCATGTGACCCTGAAAATGTATAAACATAAAGAAAATGAATGACTGGGCGTGACTGAGAGAACAAGCATGCTTTCTTATAAGCTTATTTTTGGAAAGGTATTGTAAACTTGTTTTTGCAGGTTTGCATGGACACAGATACAGATCAGTGATATGCCTCCATCTTCCCTGTGTGTGTGTGTGTGTGTGTGTGTGTGTGTGTCTTAACATGTGCACCCAGTGTGAGAGAGACTTTCCTATCCTGACACCTGTTGTGCTAAAATTCCTGCCGCTGATTCCAAGTTATCCCGTGGAAAGTTAGTGTTCACTTTTCCTCCTGCTCCTCCAGCCTCCGTTTCTGTTTTAAAGAGTAAAAGAAAAACTTGCAGCATGCGTGAATCAAAGCGAACTGAAAGAATGAAATAACTCAGCTGTTCTCGGAGATGAAGAGACAACCCATCTAACATTTAGACGTTGAATAGGTGTCCATGGGACGGCCTGCGGCAGTAAAGGGAGCCGGAGCAGAAGTGTAGGCCGAAGCCTTCCTGTTGACTAGCGGCTAAGTGGCTAACGGGATTTTCCATCAACCGCAAAGTAGCCTAGCATGTCTTCTGCTACTGAACAAAACAACGAATGGAGTTGAGATTCTCCTCTCTCTCACTACGCAGCATAAGCTTTTCAATGATTTTTCACATTTCTGTTATTTTAGGAGAAGTTCGCAGGCTGCTGACATTTTTTCACTGTAGCTGTGAAGCTGCAGCTAACGAGCTAGCTACTGTAGCTTGTTCCCATTGCAGGAGATGAAACATTACAGCTAGCTAAAAGCCTGCTGGGTAGTGTAGTAATTAATGGTGCCTTCAAATGGGGTCGTGTTTACCGTGTTCACGAGAAGAGTCCATATGAACGCCCCCCTCCTGTGGTATTCACGACTTCGGAAGTGGAAATTTTCTGAAAGCTCCGAGTTCACGAGTTGTGACGTGTTTGTTGACGTTTTCAGAAATGGCGGAGGCCATGGAAGTTCATTTTTCGGTGGATGGTAAGTTAATATATTGTAATTTTAGTCGTATAGAGTTTTTCTTAGTAATTTTATATGTCTGAGGAAAATATTGATATTCCCAACGGCCTCATCTTTTTCCTCTGTCATTTGCCTTTGCATTTCCTGCATTACGTTACCCGCTCGCTAGCTAGCTAGCTAAATTGTTAGCCTTGGTGGCTTCTAGACGCAGCGTTGCAGCGTTGCCTAGCAGCGGTGCTCTCACGACTTAACCACTTGAACGCCAAGCATATCGTGTACACGACTTCCCATGTCGTAACCACGAGCTCACGAGTTCCATTTGAAGGCAGCATTAGTGTTATAAAGTGTAAAACTTTGCCAGCCATTCCACCTTGTTTCCTTCCCTCCCATCCTCCTTCCTTCCCTTCCTAATCTAGTCTAGTCATGTTTATTTATTTAGCTCTTAATCACAAGTGTGTCTCAAAAATCATATACCATACTACATCACTGTATGCCATACTACATTATATATACAAACTACATATACACCATCATATACTGAATATACATCATATATTACATCACATGCATACTACAACATATACTACGTCATATATATACTACATGTACATCATATACATCATCATACATAGCCTACTACATCAAATACATATATATACAACATATGCTATATATACAAACATTATATACATACTATAAATACACCATGCACATCATCATCTACATACTACATCACTATATACCATACTACATCATATATTCATACTACATATACATCATATATTACATCATATACGTACATACTATATATACATTATATACATCATATAGGCTACATGCTATATATACATTATATACATACTACATCATATGCATACTACATAGTCATCATGTACTACATCATATACATACTACATATACATTATATACATCATATACATGCTATACATTATATACATACTACATCATATGCATACTACATAGACATCATACACTGCATCATATACATACTACATATACATTATATACATCATATACATGCTATATATACATTATATACATACTACATCATATGCATACTACATAGTCATCATGTACTACATCATATACATACTACATATACATTATATACATCATATACATGCTATACATTATATACATACTACATCATATGCATACTACATAGACATCATACACTGCATCATATACATACTACATATACATTATATACATCATATACATGATATATATACATTATATACATACTACATCATATGCATACTACATAGTCATCATGTACTACATCATATACATACTACATATACATTATATACATCATATACATGCTATACATTATATACATACTACATCATATGCATACTACATAGACATCATACACTGCATCATATACATACTACATATACATTATATACATCATATACATGCTATATATACATTATATACATACTACATCATATGCATACTACATAGTCATCATGTACTACATCATATATATACTACATATACATTATATACATCATATACATGCTATACATTATATACATACTACATCATATGCATACTACATAGACATCATACACTACATCATATACATACTACATATACATTATATACTGCATTATACACCCACTACATAGACATCATACTACATTATGTACATACTACATGCTTCCTCTCTTCCACTCTCTCCTGCCTCTTTCCCTCTCTCTCTCTCTCTCTCTCTCTCTCTCTCTCTCTCTCTCCCTCTCTCTCTAGTTCAGCTGTCTGGTCAATGGGACCGGGGCAAGTAGCCAAGCATGTACAGCCAACCCCCCCCTCCCCCCCTCCCACCCCTCCCCCCTCCACCCAGACGGCCTCCTGTTCAGCTGTGCGGCTCGCTGCAGGTTCCAGCCAGGTCAGATGTTCAACACGAGCGACAACATGTTACCTCCTCACCGCTGTTTACCGCGCCTGGCTGTCACGCCTCGCAGCCGCACCGCCAACACACACATACACACACACACACACACCGAGATTTCACACTCAAGTCGCCGATAGCTGACGCACCGTTTCATCCCGATTGTTCAATATCTTTACATTTGACCATTTTTATGCCAGAAAAAATGACAAATTTGCAGGGAGGAAAAGCCTCTGAAACAGGGTTTAGACTGTCGTGGGACACTAAAACTCTCCACTGAAACCCTCGTAGATTTTGGGTGATGGAGTAATGTGTGTATGGAGAAGTGTGTGTGCATTTATGGGTCTGCATGTGTGTATGAGAGTCTCTGTGTGTGTTTTTTGTTTGATTTGGGAAGTAGAAAAATACATTATTTAAAAAAAACAACATTTGATTATACAATACATTGATTGTAGCCCATATATTTTGATGTTCAATATCTATATCGATACCTAATATCAATATCAATATCTTACCTAGCCTCTGAAACAGCATTTAGACCATCATGGGACACTAAAACTCTCCACTGAAACCCTTGTAGATTAATAATTCCTATAATAATGTCTGTGTGTGTCATGTGTGTTTGCGAGTCTCTGTGTGTTTAATTTGGGAAATAGAAAAAAAAAACACAATTCATGTATATTTGAATATACAATACCTTCAATATCTTTAAATCTGACCATTTTCATGTCAAAAAAATCAAAGGATGCAGTGTTTCTTCTGGAATTTCCTTCTCTTCAGGATGTAAAAGCCTCTGAAGCAGCATTCAGAGCATCATGGGACACTAAAACTCTCCACTGAAACCAGACTGATGAAATTCTTTTAGTGTCAGCAGCTCTTTAAGGCAGAGAGATCTTACCTGAAAGCGTGAAAATTGATAGAAATGCCATAATGACAGAAGAAATGACAGAAAGTTTCACAGCTGATCCATTTAACTGCAGCTCTGATTCTGAAACTCTTGCCCAAAACAGAACAGTATCTTTCTTTGCATCATGCATCCAGATTTTGTGATTTTAGTGACTTGTTTCAGTATTATTATTATTATTTTAGAGCACTTCCAACCTATAAACCTTAATGATGCTCTCTCTAATCATATAATCATATATATGTATATATATATATATATATACCTATATATAATCACTGGCTAGCTGGCTGGCTGGATAAAAAAAACACTGCAACTACAATTTACATGAAAGTGGGAAAAGTGGTAGGAATGATGCAACAGTTGACTTATTTTTATTTTATTTATTTAAAAACACTTCATATATATACGTATAAATATATATAAAACTGCCAAAAAATAATTAGCTGACATGACTTTCATCAATTTCATTTTATTTTATTATTCAAATTTTTTTTTTTTTTTAAATGTATTTATTTATATTTTCGAGCTCTTCAAACTTTAAACATATGACCTTTGGCACCATTTCCCCAGCCATTACATATGTATACACATATATTTGTAGTTTATACTATATATACTACATATAGTATAGTATGTGTACTGAAATAATGAATTTTGTTTATATAATAATAATAATTGTAAGTAATAATAACTGATATCTTATGTAATTCATTCTCACCCAATATGTCTGACTTACTGTAGCCTACATTCTTCAAACATACAATAAAAAAATAAGATTAAATCAATAAAAATCAAAGGCACTGCAGAAGAAACGCTCACTAAAGCTAAAATAAAAGTTGAGGACAGCAGGAAGTTGTAATTAACTTGATCATGTGAAAACCTCGTGATTTTCATGTCTTCACCTCAGCTGAAGGTGTTATTAAAACTCCAATTCTGATGATTTTTCACTTCAGATGAAGGATTAGATGCTCCTCTGTGGGCTGAGAACATTTCAGATGCCATTGGATAAACTCAAAAAAGGCTTTTCTTAACTCCTGAAAAGTTTTGAAAAATACTGTTACACTATCACTCTGTATATCATATTATATCCTGTTGCTTGTCCAGTGAGTTGAAAAATTTGACTCCTTTCAAATTGAATTGTTGCATGAAAACAAAACTCATAATTCACTATTATTGAAGTTATTCACTATTTTGAGCCCCTTTACTTCCAAAACAGCAACATGTTCGAGGGTGTAATCATCTGTTTTTGTCGGTATTTCACATTGAATATCAGACATTCAAACATTTTATTTTTTTGGTTTCAAAATGGCTATAATGTGTTTTGAAGTGAATCCTTAATCTTCCTGTTGTTGTGATTTGAGGCTGGATCACATGATCAGGGAGAGATCAGCAGCCTCCCAGTCTGCTTCATTTACAGCCATAATCATATCTGACACTCCCAGGTGGTGTGTGTGTGTGTGTGTGTGTGTGTGTGTGTGTCCGTGCACATGCTCAAGTGTACAGTATATACGCATGCATTTGTGTGCTTTTGTGTGTATTTGAAAGTCTGTGTGCATGCATGTATATTTACAGTATGTATATCTGCACTTGTGTCCATGCACTTGTGTAGTTATGTATATTTGATGTGTGTATCTGTGTGTGTGTGTGTGTGTGTGTACATATGTAGTCATGTGTATATTCAGTAAACTGGACATGAAAAATCTACATTCCCGCTCAAATTTCTTAGTTTTTATTGATTTGACGGAATGAAAATCCATTAAATGAGACGTTTTCCACTTTAATTTGAATATCATAACCATTATTTCTTAATTTTTTTTTAAATTGACCATGCATTAAAAACTAAAACGCCTCAATACATCGTCAGAAACGAGCAGCCTGTTGTTTTTACATTGATTTTGCCTCTTACTGTATGACAAATTTAGGTGAACATAGTTTGAATTAATGGATTTTCCTTGCAAACGAAGTGATAAAACTAGAACATTTTAAAGTGTGTATAGTGTTTTAATATCCACTGTTTACATTTGTGTGTGTGTGTGTGTGTGTGTGTGTGTGTGTGTGTCCCACTTGTGTATGGGCGTACACAGTATGAGTATGGGTGTGTGTGTGTCGTCTGTGAGTGCGAGTGTGAGTGTGTTCGTATGTGACTGCCTCTGCTGGGTCCCAGCGGGGCTGTGGATGGCCCCGCCCACCCCGGGCCGGTTCCAGCCAATCAGGTGCTAATGTGCGGGAACAGGAGAGGGCTGCGCTGACAGATGGCGGGCTGACCTGGAAAACCTGCCCCCTTTTCAGGGTTCAGCAGTCGGCAGATGACAGGTATTATTTCATAACCCAAAGACTAAGAGGGGTTGGTGCTGATGGTGTGTGTGTGTGTGTGTGTGTGTGTGTGTGTGTGGGCGGGGGAGACACTCACACACACACACACACACACTCACAAACACACACACTTTTGACATCAGTTTGGACTGAATCGCTAACTGGTTGCTGAGTGATTTCCTCTGATTTTTGTTCATGAAATCACGTGTTTTTAGCCGTTTTAGGACCAGAATTTTTACTTTACTTAAATGTTTTGGATAACATTTTATTCCTGAAGATTCAAACGCCTCTTAATAATATCACATTTTTATTATTCCTTAGTGGGTTTTCTGCTTGGAGAGTTGTCACTGATTATGCATGGACTGGAGATGAACCTGTGTTTTTATTTTTCAAGTTATTTTGCCTTCCATCTAAGAGCAAACTGGAAAATTACAGTTTTAAAGCAACACTTTTTTAATGCTATCCTCTGGGGTCAAATATACAGGCATTGTTGTTTATCATGCATTTCCCAAATCAAAAATCACACACACACAAACTCACAAACACACACACACGGACTCAAACAAATGCATGCACACATTTATTACGCAGCAACCCAAAATGTAAGAGAGAACGCACACTCTCATATGCACACACTTACATAAAGTGTGAAAAATCAGGACACACACATTATATCCTTATATCCTATCTAAATGGAATGAGCACACACTCATAAAAATACATAAAAACACATGTGCACATGCAGTAGGGCGTCTGTGGATCCTTAAAAAGTCTGATAAAGTTTTAAATCATCTCAATTTAAAGCATTAAAAATATTAAAATGTCTTAAATACAATTGTTAGAAGTATTAGAACTGGGTTAATTTACTAAACACAGTTGGATTTCATGTCCTTTATTACTTTTTCTTATTCTGCCCATTTGTAGTTTCACAACTTTCATTTTTTTTTCCATTATTTTGTTTTTTTGGTCTTAAATTTAATTAAAGATAGCATTAAAAAGGTCTGAAATTTCACTTTCTGAAACCTGCAGATACCCTGAATTTATAGGCAAAAGCAATACACACATGGCACAAGTTTATATTCAAACACACACAAATACACAGAGGTACAGAGGCTCACATGCACACACAGGAGAACTCACACACACACACACATTTATCTGAGGCTTCAACCAGCCATGTAACTCTGATGTCAGGACAAATCTGTCTTGGAGAAAGTGCTTTTTGATGAAGTCGTTCATAAATTTTAATATAACATGTCAGCTAACATGATGTATAGACTGGCTGCTCATCCATATTTCAAGCGGCCTGCCGGTGAGAAAACAGGAGGGTTGTACCTTGCTCTACCTTAAGTGCTGCGTGGTTACGGCTGTCTGGATGTGTGCCGAGGCTCGGCCTGTCGCTGCTCGCATCTGTGTCCATTACATTTACACTTCAGGTCTTTAGGTAGAGGCTTTCTCCCATCAATCACGTCTGGTGCCAACATGGAGGAACACTGTAGAATAGTGTGTTAGTTAATAAAGTCTAAATCTGTACCAAGCAGCTAGAAACAGAGAGCTAGCTGAGTCAGCTTGTTGTGGTGTGGCTGTAGATCCATTCAGTAACGTTCTCAGTAAAAGTGAATAGTGTGATAAGGTGGATTTGGTTACTGTGACACAGTAAACTGTCTTGTCTTTAGCCCTAGTCTCTACTCCAAAACACTCTGAGTTGTAGCTTGAGAAGAGTCAGCTCAGTTAACCTGAACAAACTGTTAGCTAGCTAACTAGCCAGCAGACACACTGATGTTAATGTGAGCATGCTAACGCTAGCTGCTACTAGATACGTTAGCTGGTAGTTTTAGTTATCTAGCAGTTCGTTTTTTGCAGGGTAGGAAATCGGTATATGATGTTAACATGCTAACGCTAGCTGCTACTAGCTACGTTAGCTAGTGTGCTAATCAGATGTGTTAACAAGAAGACAGTGATGGTGACCAGATACTAGCTAACAAGCTGACATTATTTAAACACTAAATCAATCAGATGGATCAGTGATGAAATGATCAGTTCAGTCAGAAACAGACAGAAATTAACCGTCTGTTCAATTCTGTTGAGACGGACTAGTTGTGCGTTTGGGAACACAAACTGCTGTTCACAGAAGTTGTTTCCCAAAAGCTGAAGACCTCCAATATGGCCGCCAGAAGGTGCGTTACACCACCTAAAAGCCTTCTATTGGTGTTTATCAACAACAACATAGTGACTGCTTAAATTCCTAATAGAGTAGAATGATAAATTCCTAGATTAGAAGCAAACAGTGGGCTCAAAGTCAAAGATAATAGATGATAATAGATGTGACAGATGTTCCCGTGTCCCCAGCATGATCATGTATGATAGACATGTTGGGTAAAGAAATAAGAGCCAGACAGAAAATATTCATCCTCCAGCTCGGCTCCCGACAGCTGAGCATCGTATCGAATTCTCCTCCACATCAGTCCGAGCGATGCCCGCCGTACGAGTCGAAGGTGGCCGATATCTGATTTTTCCAACCTAAGACTCTCGCCTTGTATGAAAATGAGACACATTACCGGTCCATTAATTGATCCGGGTGCTACTTTGAAATGTGGGCCTCATCGAGAATCAGGAATTAGGCCGACTCCCGGGCCAATTAGGTGAGTCTTCGCCCCCCCCCCGTCTGCGCCGGCTCCTCCGACGCATCTCAATCAATCCGAGCCGTCCGCAGGTGAAATGCCAGACGCGAGTCGCCGCCGCTCGCCGCTCGCCCCTCGTGAATGCTAAGGCGGGCCGGGGCCGTAATGCTATTCATGTCCGAAATCATGCGATGCATACAGCAGAGAGGGCAGAGGCTAATAGTCTCGTCGGCCGGTTTTATCTTTCATGATCCTCTGCCTGCAAAACATCATCGACTGAGCAGAAACAGGTTCTTCGCTCAGTGTGTTTCAATACCTTTTACCTCGCTTCAGTGGTGGAAAAGTACAAGTAGCAATACTATAATGGAAAAATACCCAAAAAAGTAAAAGTTCTGCTCTCAAAAGTCTAGAAATATTAGCAGTAAAATGAACTAAAGTATCAAAGTAAAAGTCCTCATTCTGTCAGAGAGTTAAATTAGTAGTTTAGAAGTATTTTAATGTTGTCGGTCTAACTGCTCCATATACTGTTGGGGAGTTTCAACTCTAACAATGCAACATATTTTATGAGCTTATCGTATGTTTTGCGTGTAAATTATTATACTTATTCTGCAAAGTAACTAGTAACTCCAGCTGATAAATGTAGTGGAGGAAAAACAACAAGATTTCCCTCTGAGATGTAGTGGAGGAAAAGTAGAAAGTCTCAGAATGGGAATACTCAAGTACCTCAAAATTGCACTTAAGTGCAGTACTTGAGTAAATGTACTTAAGTTACTTTCCACATCTGCCTCCCTTATTAATTTCCACCAGTAACAGCGGCTGAACATTTCTGCATATCAAAGCAGGGAGCCGGTGAGGTAATTTCCCCTCAGGGATTGTTCCCTCCTCCCTCGTTATATGGCTTTTAAGATGTAATAGACGATGACTGACACAGTATATCTTTCCTAACAATGATGTAATATTTTATTGATCCCCGTAGGTGAATTCTCTTTTCTCTTTCTTGTCAACATGGAGGCTTCTATCTATCTACCCATCTATCTATATCTATTATGGTTAGACCAATATATCAGCAATATACCAATATATAATGGAGGTTCCTCCTTGACCACAGCTACATAAAACACAGTAAAACCTGCAATTTAATTAAATTTCCTTTGCATATTGTATTTGTTTGATATCAGCCTGCAAGTATCAGGACAGTGTCTCTTGATTTGAGTAAATTCTTGAAACAGTTTGTTACTGATTTGCATTGGAAGCTATTTTTTCAACAATTTGAATAAAAATATGATAATTGAGACTCAAGAAGACTCACTTGTTTCCAGTGAAGTTTCAGGAATTTTCTAGAAACAAGCGGCTATATGTTGAAATATTACAGATCACCACACTTTTTATGATGGATGAAACTGTGTTGTAACTATTCCTGCTAGAAATACATTTTCAGACCAAATTGTGTGTATGCTACTACTACTACTGCTATTACTACTGCTACTACTACTGCTGTTACTGCACTACTATTACCACTACTACTACTACTATTACTACTATTGTTATTACTAATACTACTACTACTGCTACTACTACTATTACTACTATTAGGCTATTATTACTAATACTAATACTACTGCTACTATTACTACTATTACTACTACTGCTACTACTAGTACTGCTAATACTACTAATACTAAGTGTAATAATAATAATTATAAAACATTTTCAGACCAATGTCTTCACCTCTGTCTATAATAATAATAATGATAATGATAATAATAATACATTTTCAGACCAACAATCTATCCTCTGAGTGTCTATAATAATAACAATAATAATAAAAAATTATAATAATTATACATTTTCAGACAACTTATCCTCTGATGGTCTACATTGTACAAACATAATAATAATAATAATTTCTGGACCGACGACTTCTGTGTGTCTATATTAGCAATAATAACCACTCAGTGTCTGTTATATTTAATCCATACGCTCCCTGGGGTTTGTCATATCACCTGACTGAGCAGCAGAAGAGTCCTGCCACTCTGACCCGTCTTGTAATCCCACGTTCAGCCAGCGTGAGTCTTAATTGAAATAATCCCTGCCGATGTGCGGGGCGGCGCCGGGGAACAGAGACCCGGAGCCAGTTTCATGATGGGTCCAGTTTAACCCACTGTGTGACTCTGACCTTTCCCTCGCCGCTCGCTGGGACCATCTGAACCCGTCCCAGTAAGGACATCTGGTCGGATACCGGGGAGGTTGTTTGATCCGCCTCGCTGGTCCCCGAGGCCTTTCAGACCCGCGCACGCTTACTGTAAAACTGCTGGGGATGGAGATGACAGGCTGACCGAGGGAGGGGGAACATCCACTCTCCGTACTGTAGCTGAGCAGCGTTTTTTGTTTTTGTTTACTTCTGCTTTCATTTAAAGTCTGCGGTTTTACTTTTACTTAAGTATTTTTTTGACTGAAGTTTTGTAATTCACTCCATTTTACAGATGGGGTAGAAATAGTACTAAAACTACTCTTACTGAAGTACAAGTGCTGTTACATTGCTGATATTTTGCTTAAGTAGAAGTAAATTTACCAGTGTAAAAATCCACTTCAGTAAAAGTAAAAAGTGTCTCATTTAAAATGTCCTCAGAGCAAAAGTTACTTTTTTTTAGAAAAGAGAACGATGGAAAATCTTTTCCATGTGATTCTAAAAGGAGAGAGGACAGAGTTCAACTAGATTCTTTTAACTGGAAACATTAGAAACGACAAAATAAAGCGCAGAAACAAAGTAAAGTCAGATTCCTCTTCTCTTCTTTGCTGACTGGTTGTTCACTGTGAATGGATCCACAGTTGGCCAATATTTGTTGGCCCAGTTTCTGTTGCTGATGGAGAGACACAAAATCTGTTCTGTGATGGATGGGATTTAAAATGGAGTGAAGTGAAAACATACTAATGTAAAAGTAAAATTACTGACTTTTACCCAAATTACCCAAAAGAGTTCAAGTACATAAAATGTTACTCAATTACAGTAACGTGAGTAAAGTAATCACTTGCTTCCATCCTTGTTTACAGAGTACAAATTTAGTAGTTTCCTCATAATTAGGCCAATTGCATCAGAAACTGGCTGATTGTAAATCACACCTGCATCAAATCTGTTAAAGCATGAGGAGGAAACTGACTAACTGTAACTAACTCAAATCTAACTCTAATTTATCCTTGATAGCTTCGTTAACATCCATCAGCCACAGTATTCTTGGTTTTGTGTTAGCCTGGTTGTTGTCTAGCTAGCTGGATAGCTAATACCAAAGAAACATTTTAGTTTTTTGTTAATCGCAGATTGGATGACATGAATTTCAGAATCATCTTTATGTCAAACTAGTCTAAAACGTGCAGTATCACATATTCAATTCTGTCCTTTGCTTTGGAAAAGCTCAACAATGTCTATTTAACTCTGAGTAGTCTACATTTTAAATGAGGTAATTTTATTTGTACTTTAGCATAATTTTACATCAGTAATTGTACTTCTACTCAAGTAAAATTTAACGGTAACAGTAGGCCTACTTCTTCTTCTTCTTCTTGAGTAGGAGAGACATTACCTTGATACTTGTGAGGTGATGCATTGGAAACAAGTGGAATTACAGTGGCCATTTTTTCCCACTTTTTTAAGAAAAATAAGATTGAAACTCAATCCAGTTATATCAAGTTGATTTATTTTATTTAACCTTTATTTAACCAGGTAGTCCAATTGAGATTAAAATCATGAAAGTTGCACACAAACAACATAAGATAATGTACATAAGCATCAATACAATCAAAATCACATAGGCGGAGAGTGCAAATTTAAATTTGCTATATAATTTAAATGAGGGGAGAAGGTAAAAAGACCCAGGAGACATTCAGTGGTGTCATCAGTGTGCAAAATGACATTAAAAATCCTAAAATAGAATCAAAGGTCCACAAAGGTCAAAGGTCAACAAATCAGAATTACTCAACACATTTTGTTATTCCAATAAACTTTAAGATTTTTTTTAACACCCAATGTATTCACAGTTGTATATTAAATCTAAATCATGTGCAATACAAGTGGTAGATATTAGATGCATGTGCACAAACTGTGTTAAACTATGAAATTACACAAATTACTCGACTGTTTTCAGCTGTGAATGTACAAAACTTTGAAACGTCATCGGTATTAAAAAAAAAGTGAAACCTACGTGTACGGTTCTTTGAAATGGGTTTAAATATATCCGTTATGTTTCACTGGTGCTGTTTGTAATATACCACCTCTGAATTATTTCTAGTGTGTGTTCATCACTAATGAATATGTTTCTGTCACAGTTATTCTGTGATTCTGTTATTCTGTGATTCTGTGATTCTGCGTCTAAATCGGTCCGTCTCTGCCTCCTTTTCCTGCCACTGTATCTAAAACAGCGCATTAACATCTGCAGCCCATTTAGTGCTGCTGACACCAGGCTAATAACAGTGTGTGTGTGTGTGTGTGTGTGTGTGTGTGTGAGCGCGCAGCTTAAGCACCAGCCAACAAGCACAGCTGAAAGGTGTCACCGAGGCTCCTACGCCTCCTCTAACAGTTATTGATTCAGGAGGAGGGGGGGGGACGGGGGGGGGGGGGGGCTTGTTTTTTTTTGTTTTTTTTTGTTGTTTTGTTTTTTTTCCGGCTTCAAGCTGCTGGCTTTAAAGGAACAATATTCGCCACAAACGCTTCATGTGTCGGACATCCAGCCGCTCGCCTCTTGTCATGTGCCGTCCGGTCCCATTCAGCCGCCGCCGCTAATGGGCGAGTTATTAAAAGTAATCAAACGGCTTCAGAAGGGGGGTTGACGACGCCGGCGCCCGAGGGACGAATTTTCATATCTGTAGGTGAGAGAGAGAGAGAGAGAGAGAGAGAGAGAGAGAGAGGGAGGGGGAGGGGGAGGGGGGGGTCAGGAGGTACAAACAAACACACAAAAAAAACCGCAACGCCGCGAGAGCCACAACGCTCCCACATCCATCCTATTCTC
Source organism: Centroberyx gerrardi (assembly GCF_048128805.1). Lineage (NCBI taxonomy): Eukaryota > Metazoa > Chordata > Actinopteri > Beryciformes > Berycidae > Centroberyx > Centroberyx gerrardi. The sequence goes on from NC_136017.1 coordinate 3,232,160, forward strand.
CCACTCTCTCTCTCTCTCTCTCTCTCTCCCCTGCATTGTTATTTGTCCGTTTCAGAAAAATTATTGATCTTTTACAAATATTTTTCAAGGTATCTTAATTACTCGCAAAAGAAGCGGCGCCTCTTGGCCGGCGGACAACACAAATAAGTTAATTTGCATTTCTGTGTTGTGAGTGTTTTGGCAGGCGCCGCGCCGGTCCAGATTGTAACCCCTATTTCTGCCTCCAAAAACCTGCCTTGGAGGAGCGTCCACGGAGGGATTAGGGATTTAGTGGGGAAGGTAAGTGTGACTACAAGCTTTGGCTCGCCATCTGCTCCCCAGCAGAGTTGAGGCCAACCTGTGCAGCCTGCAGCAAAGACCTGGGCACCGTGCTAACTCCGGCTCGAGCCAACCTGGCGCCCGCGGCCCCAATCACCAACAGTCTGCTGATTAGTTGTAAGAAGCACTCCATATGTAGCAAAGTTTTTTTTTTTTTCCCTCTCCCTTCTCCCTCCCTCTCCTCGTCTCCTTCCCTTCCTTCCTTCCTCTCCTTCCTTATGTATTCATCTCGCCGCATTAAATAAATATGGATGTATGGAATTTGGAGGGGATGGCGACGTTGCCTTCGGTTGAAAATGAGCCTCTCTCTCTCTCTCTTCTTCTCTCTCTCTAGGTCTCTCGCTCTTCTCTCCCTCACCTCTGACAGAATACCAAGCCAGGGAAGAAGAAGAAGAAGAAGAAGAAGCCCTGGCTCTCTCTCTCTCTCCCTCCCTCTCTCTCTCTCTCTCTCTCTCTCTTTTGCCTGGCAGCGCTGGGAGACAGATGACAAGGGTTTGTGGTCGTCTGATCACCCCTGGGTGGGTATTTTCTAATTTATTTAACGGTAGCTTATTAAAAAAAAAAAAAAAGAAGAAGAAGAGGAGGAGGAAGGAAAAAAAAGAAACAGGCAGGTCTCTCGCCCCGGCGGCCAGAGGGGGGGAGAGGGAGGGAGGGAGTCAAGGAAGCAAGAACCAACGAAGAAGAAGAAGAAGATGATGAAGATGATACCTGCCGCCTCTCGCCACCGTCTCCCCTGGTAGAGACACCCGAGAAGATCAAACAACACCGGAGGAGGAGGAGGAGAGAAAGGAGGGAGAGAGAGAAGAGAAAAAAAAAACACAAGAAACATAATGCTCATTATTAAATTGCAACCAGTGCTGTTGCCAGGAACCTATTTCTCAGTATTAATTATTCATATTTTATTTCAGTAATCCAATACTCAGGTGAGAGCAGCCCGGTCGTGATAGAACGTGTAATTTCGAAGCTTAATGGCGATGGGAGGGGGGGGGGGATGGCAGGATGGGGGGGGATGGGGGGGCTGGACGAGGGATTAGGAAACAGAATATAAATCACTAATGGCCGCATGAACATACAGCAGCTTGAATCCGTCTTGCTTTGTGTTTACTTTGTGTTTTATTGCGCCGCGTTGCTCCGAGGGAAACACTTTGCGTTGACCTTTTTCCATGTGTCTGAGCAACTTGAGAAATCAAACACAACCGGGAGGGGGGGGGGGAAGAGGTGGGGGGGGAGAAAAAAGAAAAAATACTAATGTTTTCCAGGCAAAATAAAACGGTGTAATTTTCTGATTTGTCTAAACAAAGTGTTCATCAGCATCTCTCATCCCCGGCTGACAATAAATATACAAATGCAAGGAAGGGGGGGGGGGGGGGGGGGAAGTAAGATTGGTCTGACACATTTGCAAACATGAATACGGCTTGATTCATACAGATTATGCTGCTCAAACAGCATCGCACCATCACTTACTTTTGATTTGATTAGCTTGATTTTCCTCTTTTTCGCTCGACTCGCGTGTGAAATTCATCTCATCGTTACGCAGATTGCAAAAAGCAACACCTCGATTTGTCTGCTCGCGAGGAAACATCTCACCGTAAATAACAATTTATGGGGCCGCGGGAATATTTTTTTTTTTTTGGGGGGGGGGGAGATTATGAGTGCATACAGTGTTTTTGTCGGCTCACTGTAAAGAAAGCCCCGGGCCATGCCTTCCTTTTTTTTTTTTTTTTTTTTTTTCAACGCTCCCTCCTCATAAACGTCTGTGTCGTCGCTCGCCCATCGCTCTCCCGCAGCCTGACGGAGCAGAAGGCGTTCGCTCTTCTCGCCCATTCGTATTCCTCGCTCTGGACAGGGAGGAGAAAACGGCATCATGGGGGGGAAAGACGTGTTTACGACGCATATTGCTTATTGTAATGTTTGTTTTGATTCCAAAGACAGATGAATGAAGTCTTACAAATGTACGATTTAATCATTTTTTTCCCCCGTTAATCAAGTTTATTCCCTCATCCTGCGAACAATTAAAACCTAAATATGATAATGAGAGATGAACATGTTTACCTGCTGATGCCATTGTTAACTATCATGTTTAATTGATTGATTGATTGATTGATTGACTGGCATTTAGCTTATGCTCTTATCCACACAGACTTCCAATGAGTGCATCAGTAGAATAAGCTTCAATTTCTAGATCACCAACATCACAAGCAGCAAATAGTAAGGAGGTCAAAGGTCAGAGAGATGAAATATAAAAATATTTTCTTTTTTAATAAATAGATAGATGGATAGACAGGCTGATGCTGTATTGATTCCTGCGGGGAATTGTGCACTTTATCCAAAAATAGATGAATAATAGTGTTATATTCTTTAAAAAAATATCATTAGGATACATAATAAAGGCTTGAATATGGCTTTGAATATGTTAAAGCTGTGTTTTTCTGTGTGTGTGTGTGTGTGAAGGGACACAAGCTGCCGTTTCATGAAGGCTGGATTTCACAATGCTCTTAATCCTCATTTAACAAGGCCAGTTGGATGAAAACACATTTGCCTGGAGGCGAGCGGTAAAGCCTGAGTGTAAATATACTGTAAACGTCCTGCTGCACCTACTGTACGCTTAAAACGTCTCCGCGATAAGAGGGGCAGGCCGTTTTGACACGAGAACTAAATTGCCGATTCCCACTTTGAAAGATTCACGGACAGGGGAGAAAAGAAAAAAAAAAAAAAAAAAGAGAGAAGGTGCCGCCACATTCGCCCCCTCGCAAGAAAAAAGGCAATTAGGTCACAGAATATGCACACATCTTGCATGCTCTCTGGTCTCCCGCAATTTGGGCAAAAAAGTAAAGGTCAGCCACGTTAGTCAGATTGCGCTCGACAAATTCTAAAAAGGCTCGCTGGTCACGCCGAATGTATTCCCTGCAACATAATTAGCCCCCTCAATTCCCTGTCGTGCCAGGCTACCGGGTGTCTCAAAACCCCACCCCCTTCCCCCAAAATGCCTTTCACCTCTGCTTGCTCTGTGGTGATGCCCCCCCCTTCCTCCCCCGCCCCTCCCCTCTTCCCATCTCCCTGCTCTATCACACATTGTTGCTACCCTAAACTTGCTGCAGATGCGGTCGGCTGATGCATAAATTAGTCATCAACATTAGCATTAGCCGGCGCGTGGCACCCGGTGCCAACTGCTCTCCGAACGGCCATAAAAGGTCATGTTTTGATGACTGAATGCCACACAGGCACCTTGGCTCCCCGGAGGAGGGTTCCCCAGGTGCACGTGAAAGGTTAAAAATTACCTACCCGCCGCCGCCTGTCTCTGGCGAAGGAAATAATTAGGGGGTTTTTAGGGAGCGGCAGAATGCCTCGCTGTCAGATGACAGAGCGTTACCTAATGGTCGTATCTGGGGAAGAGTCAACCGGCCTGTCATTCTCTTGACAGGACAAATGAGCATAATGGTGGCAGGGAAATGGGCGCCTGTTCCCCTTTTTTCAACGAGGGGGGGGGGTAAAATGGCAGCGCCTGAGCAGAATAGCACAAGGACGTTAACCTTTTACATAAATCTGTTAACACGTGTACGAGCGCCGTTTTAAAAGCGAGGGCTTGACGCTCGCCCTCCCAAAAGGTGGAGCAGGCCCACTTGTGTTTTATTCCTGCTGCTCGCTGCTTGTGTTTTCATATTTAAGAGAGTTTAAAGCTGCACTAAAGCGAGATTTTTAATGTAAAAATGCACCCGTCTCACCAGTCTAAATAACAAATAGGGGCTGAAACAGAGAAGAGCGTCCCAAATCCAAAAGGGTCCGTCCGTCCAGCGATGCCCGAACCTCCTCACCGCCTCCACCTCCTCTACAAACTAACAAGAAGAAGACATTTAATTTGCTGACGTCACCGCACAAGATTTCTGGGATTTTGAAGTCCTCAAAATTCAAACCAGTTACCTCTCGCTGCCACTTGGGGCCGCCAACGTGCGAAGTCGCCCCGGTGCAGCTTTCAGAACTGATAGCACGCACGCATACAGCTTCATTTTCACTGTTGCTGACTAATTGCAAGGCAAACATTACACTGAGGCTTTAGAGTAGAGTCGAGTAGAGTAGAGTAGAGAAGATGGGACGAATACACATTTCACCCTCACAGCATCCTCGTTCAGTGAGTAATTGGAGGGCAAACACAATGTTTACAGTAGAGTCAGATCGAGTCGAGGAAATCTCCCACAACAGGCTTCATCCACAGTTATTGGTGTTTAATAGCAGGGCAAACTCTGCTTTTCCAGTACAGTAGAATAAAGTAAAGTAGAGCAGAGGAAGCCTGTCAAGGCAAAGAGCAAACAAGAACACTGCAAAAAATGTCAAGCTGTCCAGTGATTTTCTCTTGTTTCCAGACCTATCAGCTTATTTCATGATATTTTCAGTCAAATTCTCTCACTGCACTGGCAGATAATCTGCTGGTTTCAGTAAATTTCACTTGATTCATGCCAATATGACTTCTTCTTTCAAGAAATCATCATAAAACAATGAAGAAAATCTGGAAACAAGAAACTTTCTCCAACGGTAACAAGTAAATGTCCTGAGAAAAAGTCAAATTTGTTGAAACCGGTGAAATTATCTGCCATCAGTAGGATGATTTCACTAAAAAAGAAATTCTAAAATAAGCTTGATAAGTCTGGATGCAAGATAAAGTGATTCAACACGTTTGTCAGTTTTTTCCAGTGAATATACACATTGCAGATAAACAGACAGATTTGTTTGGGGTCAAATCATCCCCAGAATCTGTCAACAAACGTTTCACTTGTACTTTTACTTGTAGATGAAATAGAAGAAAATAAACCCAAGCCATAAGTTGATTTTCATGTTGTAGAAAGCAGGGGCAGGGCTGAGAAGGTTGATTGGTTAGAAGACTGATCTATGAAATCCAACAACGGCAAGTCGATACTTGTGTCCTTGTGGAGAACGTTCTTCCCAAGTCGTCTTGGAGAGAACGTTCTTCCCAAGTCGTCTTGGAGAGAACGTTCTTCTCATCAAAGTAAGCACAGAGAAGCTTCCTTACCGTTTCAGATGGGCTGTGTGCTTCTCGTCGTGCGCTGATTGATTAAGACACACAGCTGTTAATTTTCCCACCTGCTGCAACCTTTGTCGCAATGAATCTTGGGGCTTTCAATTCGTTCTCGTCGGTCAAGTCTCCATCAGATGCATCCTCGATATTTTGAGGCTGACGAGGAAACTTCTGGTTTTCTATTCGTCCTCCGTCCTGTTGTTCTTTTGTTTTGGAGTCGTGCTTCGGCGGTTAGATATTACGTAAAACGCGTCATGGAGGACACAAGAACGCATATTGATAATCAGCCAGAGAGAGGTAAGGAGCGGCTTAATGAGATAACGAGCAGCACCTGAAGCCTGTTCACTCTCCTGCATTGGTTTCTTTTAGTAGGTGGTGAAGCCTGGGAGAGTCAGATTAGTGGCTGTTGGAGCTAAAGAGGCCAAGCCAGAGAAGAATTACTTAGCGTTACCTTTTTTTAATATACTGTAATACTGCAAAGAGAAGAGTAAAGGAGTGTTTTGGTTCGTCCATGTTCGTGTGTGTGTGTCAAATCCTGCAGAAGTGTCACTCACATTTTCAAAAAACTGCAAATTGTCGCCGAAGCTGCCGACAGACAGAGGTAAGCTTAAAGAAAATCATACCTTGTACTTCTCTGTGATTGATTTCTACTGACTTTCACGTTGAATTGAATTGTATCTGCCATTCACTTGAGTCTGATATAAACAGTACAGTACCAGCCTCACTCACTAAAATAGACACGGCACCTGAAAAGGCCCAAATCTCTCACTTTTATCAAGTCATAGTATGGAAGAAGGTTAGGGGTTCAATTCCCTATATGAAGGCACTAACAATACCGGAGTTAGGGGTTCAATTCCCTAGAGCAAGGCACTAACACATCCAGGGTTAGGGGTTTAGTTCCCTACAGCAATGCACTAACACAGCCAGGGTTAGGGGTTCAATTCCTTAGATAAAGGCATTATAAATGCCAGGGTTAGGGGTTCAATTCCCTAGAGCAAGGCACTAACACATCCAGGGTTAGAGGTTCAATTCTCTATATGAAGGCACTAACAATACCGGGGTTAGGGGTTCAATTCCCTAGAGCAAGGCACTAACACATCCAGGGTTAGGGGTTTAGTTCCCTACAGCAATGCACTAACACAGCCAGGGTTAGGGGTTCAATTCCTTAGATAAAGGCATTATAAATGCCAGGGTTAGGGGTTCAATTCCCTAGAGCAAGGCACTAACACATCCAGGGTTAGAGGTTCAATTCTCTATATGAAGGCACTAACAATACCGGGGTTAGGGGTTCAATTCCCTTGAGCAAGGCACTAACAATGCCAGGGTTAGGGGTTCAATTCTCTAGAGCAAGGCACTAACACAGCCAGGGTTAGGGGTTCAATTCCTTAGATAAAGGCATTATAAATGCCAGGGTTAGGGGTTCAATTCCCTAGAGCAAGGCATTAACACATCCAGGGTTAGAGGTTCAATTCTCTATATGAAGGCACTAACAATACCGGGATTAGAGGTTCAATTCTCTAGAGCAAGGCACTAACAATCCCAGGGTCAGGGTTTCAATTCTGTATATGAGGGTACTAACACAGCCAGAGTTAGGGGTTACATTCCCTTGAGCAAGGCACTAACAATGCCAGGGTTAGGGGTTCAATTCTCTAGAGCAAGGCACTAACACATCCGGGGTTAGGGATTCAATTCCTAGATAAAGGCACTAACAATGCCAGGGTTAGGGGATCAATTCTCTATAGCAAGGCACTAACACATCCAGGGTTAGGGGTTCAATTCTCTATATGAGGGTACTAACACAGCCAGAGTTAGGGGTTCAATTCCCTAGAGCAAGGCACTAACAATCCCAGGGTCAGGGGTTCAATTCTGTATATGAGGGTACTAACACAGCCAGAGTTAGGGGTTCAATTCCCTAGAGCAAGGCACTAACAATCCCAGGGTCAGGGGTTCAATTCTGTATATGAGGGTACTAACACAGCCAGAGTTAGGGGTTCAATTCTCTAGAGCAAGGCACTAACACATCCGGGGTTAGGGGTTCAATTCCTAGATAAAGGCACTAACAATGCCAGAGTTAGGGGTTCAATTCTGTATATGAGGGTACTAACACAGCCAGAGTTAGGGGTTACATCCCCTTGAGCAAGGCACTAACAATGCCAGGGTTAGGGGTTCAATTCTCTAGAGCAAGGCACTAACACATCCGGGGTTAGGGGTTCAATTCTTTTTATGAGGGTACTAACACAGCCAGGGTTAGGGGTTCAATTCTCTATATAAAGGCACTAACACACCCAGGGTTAGGGGTTCAATTCCCTAGAGCAAGGCACTAAAACTGGCAAGGTTAGGGGTTCCAATCCTACTGTTGCCTCTCGCACTAAAAATGTACTCATCATAAAATTAAGCTCTTAGTGCCAGTTGAAGCAGGAAGACAATCCATTTTCAATCCAATTACTGTCATCCAATGAACACTCTCTGTTATCTGTCCGGGTTTTCTGTCAGCCAATGATCTTGCCAGTTGGATCGTATTTAAACTTGACTACCTGATAGTGTTCTTGCTGTCGTTCCATCCCCTGAACTGTATGAAAAGCATCCACCACATGGCGTATGTGATGTTGAACATTTGATTCGTTGTTGCTGCTGTAGCGGTTGTGACAGTTCCCAGATGTAAGGTGGCGGCCACACTGATCCATCAGAAAACAGACAGAGTTATTGACAGATAGATTTGTGTCCGTTGGTTTGTTTTGGAGCGTCAACATGGCGGCGAGGCAGAAGAACAGGAAGGCTTTGCTCATAACAGAGCTACTTCATAGCTCTGAAGTATAAACCAATGGGAGATCAGTTAGGGAGAGAAAAGCTGTTTTTTAGGCAGGAGTTTTTATTTAGGCCTCCTGGTGCAGCATGATGTCACCATGAAAGATACTCTGTTTTCCAGGAAGTACAAGTAATGGGAGTTCATTTCATGGGGACTTTATGGGATTATAGAGTATAGGACGTAATTGACCTAAACTTCAATGCATTGATTAGTCAAAATCCAAAGCATTAATAAGTTGGATGGTGAAGGCCGTACAGAGTTCCTACATCTCTGTTGATCCTTAAGAAACTCGTTATTTTCACATTTGGAAAGACTGTTTGTTGCCTGCCTGGTCTTGAATACGACTCGATTTGCTCTAGTCTCAGTCTTGACTTTGTCTCGACCCTCTTTTGACCCGGTCTGGACTTGAACTCGACCGGAGCTGGAACTGACTTGGGCTCCTGTAAGGTGGCGCTGCCTGCAGCTCTGTTAGTCAGTCAGATCTGCACACAGCCTCCGCCTGCTGTTCACACCGCTGATCTGCGACGCCCCAGAGGCTCCGCCGCCGCTCCAAGGTGCAGTTTAAGTCGGCGTTGCTCTTCCCCCGTGTCGGGTTGGCGTTGGGTTTTTGTATTCTTCCTCCGCCACATCCTGCACGCTAACAGAGGGGTTATTAACATAACAAACTTAAATGCCCTATATAAATAATACCGTTCGCAGAAATGCAAACCGGCTCAGCTGACACTGTTTAGGCAGCGCCTCCAACATCTGTTTATGAGCACTTTGCCTAATGATATCATCCGATATCATTAACTGTGGCAGTGCGCGCCGCGGCAGCAGGTGCAGCTGTTTCTGCCCCCCCAACACACCCCCACCCCCCCCCCCACAACCCAACACACACACACACATACACTCGAAGAGAAAAGACTTGCACAGTCTCCTCCAACACCACCACCAACCCTTCCCTCCCTTCCACCCTGCGAATCGCCAAACCGTTCATTAGGACAATTTTCCTCAACAAAAAAAGCGGCCCCTATGATTTCAATCTGTATATCACCTGTAATTGTAGTTTTTAGCGAGAGGCTGATTCCATACATTTAGCGGGAGTAAACTGCGACTGCGGGTACGAACGCTGAAAGCACGCCTCTCGGTGCAGCCGCCAGCTGCAGAGGCTGTTTTTAGATGGCAGCCGCTTTCCGTGGGGTGGCTCTCATAGGCCTGTGTGTGTGTGTATGTGTGTGTGTGTGTGTGTGTGTTTATGGGGGAGGTAGAGGCGGAGCCTGGCGGGCCGCTGCTTTGTTTCCTGACTTGGTTTGCTCTGTTTAGATGCTGGAAATTATAGAAAATTATTGAAATTATTGATTATTTTTGGTGGGAACAATGAGACGGTTTCCTCTTCCTGACCGGAAGGCCGCTTCAGGGCCTTCGCAGGTTTTCGGGGCGCCTGATTCGGTCGTGCGCTGCTGTAATTAGTCAGGTGGTGGATTCAGATGTTGTGCAACATAGTGTTATCTGTTGCATTACCACCGTGTCCAAGCCGATTACAGTATTTATAGAGCCAAAACAAATGATGCATATTGCAAAATCTTAACTGGTTTAGTCCTTTTTTCCTCTGGAAAAGAAACAAAATAATGTTGGAGATTTGTTTGGTTGCATTTCTGTAATTATTCAGGTAGTCCATCTAAATGTTGGACCTTTAACAATATTTAAAGGTCACAAACAATGATACGTATTCCAAAATCTTAACTGTCCACTGCTTTTTCCTCTAGTAAAAAACAAAATATACAGCTGGAGAGACACCCACTCTTACAAAATGATTCCTAACACTAACCTAAAATATATTCTAGCACTTTTTAAAGGATATTTTTTATAATTTAAACTCTTATGTTGGCAAAATGAGAGCACTTTTATAGACTGGATCCTCAGATTTTAGAGAATTCAAATGGCATAACTTCAGGTAATGGAATTTTTTTTGTGTGTCCAAAATGGATAAAAAGTGCTTTGGAAATGAAGTCCTCAGGCATACATGATACTTTGAAACCGTAAATATTACAGTCCATCGTGTGCGTTTCTTCATCTCCAAAAAAATGAATTCCTCACTTTGACAGTTTTACCCAGAGATGTGCATGTTGGCACCCAGAGGAGGAGTTTGATTTGCAGGAAAAGCTGAGTCCCAGGCAGACAGACCCCAACCTGAACCCGCTCTGAGCACTGACAGCCACCAGGGAGTCAACACCGACCACACACACACACACACACACACACACACACACACACACAAACAAACACACACACAGAGCGCTTTAACACAAACGCACATACATGCATTCAATCGCATGCTCTCTCTACACATGTATATATACATACATGCACAGACATTTACATATACACACAAAACATATGCACACACACACACACTGTATACATCTATACATGTGCATGCAAACACACAAACAGATGCATCTACATACTTATACAAACACACATGCAGCTACACACAGCCTACGCATGTAAACACACATTTACACATGCAGTTACACATACACACTTGCATAAACACACAGACTATATGCATGCAAATACATCTGAGCATGCAAATACACACATTTGCGCATACATTTACACATATGCATGCAAACACACATTTACACATGCATTTACATGTGCACACTTGCATAAACACACAGACTGTATGCATGCAAACACATCTGAACATAGGAACACACCTATTTACACATGCAGTGTACACATGCAAATACACATTTATACATGCATTATACACACAAAAATACACATTTATACATGCATTATACACACAAAAATACACATTTATACATGCATTATACGCATGCAAAAACACACAAATTTACAAATGCTTTGTACGCGTGCAAACACATTTATGTATTTTACGCATGCAAAAACACATTTACACATGCATTTACACATAAACACGACATACACATGCAAATACTTCTGAACATAGGAACACACCCATGTACATGTGCATTGTGTACATGCAAACACACATTTATACATGCATTGTACACATACAACACATTTACACACATATTTACATATTAACACACCAACATACACACACAAGTACATCTGAACGTAGGAACACACACATACATTGACCTGTACTCACAACACATGTACACAAAAACACACACACACTCCTCCTCCTCCTCCTGCTCCTTCCAGCTGTTCTCTAAATGTTGATTACACAAGACACCGGGGGTAGCCTCCCTCCTTCCTCCTCCCTCCTTCCTCCTCCTCGATCCGGTAGCCGGGCGATCCCCAGGAGGAGGCAGAGCGGAACCGGCTGACCCGAGGTGCTCGGTGACCTGGGGTTGGGGTTCAGAGAGGGTCCCCGGCCCCGGGCCTCTTGGCTGGGCTCGCCTCCCCTTCCCTCAGCTCTCTGAGCAACACATCTCTGCATGGGAGACATGGGCAGAGACAGCACGGCCCGGGGACAACTGGCCAAGGAGCAAAGTAGCAAAGACACACACACACACACACACACACACACACACACACAGAAAAAAATAAAATAAAAATCCACCGGCGAGATGCTCGGGCAACTTTGTGTCAAGTGAAACGGAGACGGGGAAAATTACCGTGAGATGATTTTTATCCGACGTGATTTTGTTCCAAGGAAATTTGTAGATTTTTAGGCATTTAGGCTTTCATCCAGAGCGACTATCAATGAGGGAAACAGTAGAATAAGATGAAAGCCGCGCCAGGCGAGATTCTAATGTGAAAATACACCCGTCTTCTCAGCCCAAATCACCGAGCGGGGGCTGCAACAGAGAGGAACGTCCCGTCTAATTGAGACGCAGTAGATTCAAATTAAAGAGGCATTAAGTGTCTACAGCGCTGCCACGGGCCTGGAAGATCCTTGAAAGTTTTGTGGGTTTGAGAAAAATAAAATAAGGCCTTAAACATTTTTGAAAATGAATGGAAGGCCTTGAAAGATTTTTTAAATATTTACATCCAAATTCATCAACCTGCCTCAGCTCTCTCCATCCAAATATCAACACTTCACATCCCGAGGAAAATTGATTTGTGTTCATAAAGGAGCAGTTTTCTTCGATTTCTTGACTGGACAAGCTCATGATTGAAAAATGAGGCCTCTATGATCTCTAATTCAGACCAATAACACGTCTTACCCCAAAACATACCATTTCTAGTCCTTTAATTTCACCAAACAAGGCCTTGAAAGTCATTGAAAAGCCTTTAAATTTGATGTCCAAGTGAGACTTTTATCAACCAAGGTACTGCAACATCGACATGTTTCTGAGTTTACGATGGCCTTTACTTAACAAAAACAATAGTCACGTTTTCACATTAAAAACGAGTAAGCCTGCTAATTGGACCAGTTCTAATAATAAAACTACTGTATTTTGTCTTTGTTTTAAAACAGTATGAGGCTCAAAGTCAAACCTCTACAGATATATTATGGTCATTTTGTGCACTGGGTTAGTGAAATCTTACTTTTTAGTCTAGTATTGACTGTTAAAATCGTATTTTTCTTACTTAAGTGATAAAATCTGCCAAGAAAGTCTCAAAACAGGCCAAACTGCATTGTAACCAAGTTCTCACACTCACAAAAAACACAATCAAACCTCTGCTGATACAGCATTTTATGATCATTTTATGCTGTAGGGCAGTAAATATAATATAGTGATGAATCAAAACTTAAGAGTGAAATCCAACAGTGTCTCCTAAACTCCCCTCCTCCTCCCCCACCAGCAACTAAGAACACATTTCCTCATCTCGTCACATGATTTCTGGGTAATGAAGTACTTCAAACTTTCTCTTGCTGCCGCTTGGAGACACCAAAGTGTGAAGTTGCCTCGTGTAACATGAGCATAGGGGTTTATTTCGGTATCAATATATATCACAATATGGCTCACGTATGCAAAATCACGCTAAGTAATCAAATTAACAAACAAAACTGAAATTTTCAAATAATATTCCTCATCATACCTCATTTCATCAGAGTTTTTGAATAAAGTTAGCTTGTTATCATCAGTTCAGGCAGCAGAATAGTGTCATGATATCCCAAAATCACCATATGATTCCACCGAAAGACGATAAACGATAATATCGAAGCAACCAGCAGTAAGGAGGTCAAAGGTTATTAAAGATATTGACATGTTTTCCTGTATTTCATGTAAAGAAAAGTGCAACGTGATGAAATAAGAAGCGGGGGGGGGGAAAGGTAGAAAGGGTTTTTTTCTCTTTTTAAAACAAAGCAGCAAAGTTTCAGTTACAGGAAAGAGTTGTCAGGTTTCGGCAGAAGATGGGAAGCGACAGCAAAGCGAAGCGCGAGCTAAAATACCGACGGGAAGCGTTACGGACGAGCGAGACGCTGAGATACGAACGTTCGACTTCCCTCGTGTGAAAACGGCTCTCTGCACTCTGTATGTAAAGTTGTGCGGCGAACATCTTGGCAAGGCGGCATAAAAGCACTTAATTTTCACTTCACAAATTTCCTAATGGGAAAACTAAAAGAGAGATCTCTGCTTTAGCACCCTTAGGCACAAGACAGCGGAGGAACGTTCAGCTTAATGATCGACCTCGCACCGTTGTCAGCGCATGTAAAAGTAAAAAAGAAAAAAAAAAAGAAAATACAAAAGGCATGTGAGTGCAGAGCGAGCTGTTTGTGAATTCCTCTCTAACTCCAACCTTCTCCAGCAACACGCTTTTTTTGTTTTTTGGGGGGATTTTCTTCATCTTTTTACGTGGATTTCTGTGGAGATGCTTGACTTTTTTTGTAAATAGTGTAAGGCATACAGTGCTATGGACAGTAGATTGAGTAGATTTGTGTCCAGTCCTGTTTGTTAACCCTGTGCAGTCTGAGCCCATTGTGATTTTGGCATATTGGCTCTTGTTTAACACTTAAAAACCACTGTTACCCCCTTAATGCTGATTTCCTCTTCTTCAGTGCAAACTCAACTACAAGTGCAGTTAAAGCTGCTCAGAAGCCCCAAAAAAAGACAAAAAGAAGCTAAAACAAATGTAGGAATTCACCGAAATTAATCAAAATACACCGAGGATAACATCAACTATGTTTTCGGTTTTGTTTTTTTGTTTTTTTTCTTATTTGATGGATTTTCTCATTTATGTTTGAAATAAATACACAAAACATAACATCGTACAAGTGAAAAGTTCTTGATAAAAATACGATATCAGATATGATAACTGAGCCTCCAGAGGGTTAAAGGCGCTCTACCAATAAGCTTGATCAGACTAGACTAACATAGGACTTTACCTACCAATCGACATATATACATTCAACAATCAATCACTGCCTTAGACAAATCTGCATCGCATTATCTGCACTGCAAAAAACCTCCATCTTAACGAGTCATCTAGTCTCATATTCAGCCTTCAAGTCTTATTGTTCTTAAAGCAAGAGAAACATTCTGCAGTGAGGAGAGATAACTCCACTTGTTTCCAATGCAGCTTCACTTGTTTCAGGAGTTTTCTAGAAATGAGTGTCAGTCTGTTGAAACCAGTCAGAATAAGGCAGATCACTGCACTGCTGTCAAGAAAATGACTCTTGATTCTACTAAATTCTTCAAACAAGTCGATTTGCATTGGAAACAAGTGAAATTATCGAACCTCACTGGGCAGATTTTATCATTTATTTGAAGAAAATGACGATTTTAGGACTCGATAATCGACTGAATGACTTGTTAAGATGGAGATTTTTTGCAGTGTGTGAATCCAGACTCACCTTCCTCTTCATGTCCGCCTGCTGAGCGTCTGAAGTGAGTTTTGACAGCGTTGTTTAATTAGCCCGGATGTGTGTGTGTGTGTGTGTGTGTGTGTGTGTGTGTGTGTACTTTTTATACATATTCATCGGGGCGATCGGGAGATTTCAGGCCTATTGATGTCGTAATTGATTCAGAAGGTTTTCTAATTCCCGCAAAAAAAAAAAAAAAAAAAACGATGAGGAATTTCAATGACTTGCGACCTGGAGAATAAAAAGAAAGAGAAAGGGGGAAGAAGAAGAAGAAGGAGGAGGAGGAGGAGGAGGGGGGGAAGAGATCTAAGGTTCCTGCGTCGCCACCTGAGGAAAGATCAACGCTTACAAGTGTTATTTTATCATTTTTTACACACAGAGAGAAAGAGAGAGAGAGAGAGAGAGAGAGAGAGAGAGAGAGAGAGAGAGAGAGAGAGAGAGAGGAATGTCAGCGGCCTTTGTTGTTCCTCTTTCGTGAGTAAATTACACATTTAGGATTTATTAAGACAAGAAACAATTTTCAAATAGTGAGTCCGTGGAAGCCTCCATGGAGATGTGCTCATTACTCTCTAGCCCGGGGCCAAATTCAGCGCCTCAAATGCATCCATCTTTTTTTTTCTCCCTCCTCCTCCTCCTCCTCTCTCTCTCTCTCTCTCTCTCTCTCTCTCTCTCTCTCTCTCTCTCTCTCACCCCGATGTCTCCGACCGCCGTGGCGTCGCGGCGGTTCTGTTCAAAGCCCGAACGGCGATTTGGCGTTCCTCTCAGCAGGTGCCGCCCCCCCCACCCCCCCCCCCCCCCCCACCCCCCCGATTGTCTGTTCAATTATTGAAGTGCGGGCCGCGCCGACGCATTACAGCCGGGCCGCCGCCGCCGCCTTTCTGACACCGCGCATATTTCCTCTCTGCCTCGCAAAGCCCCCCTTTCTTGTTTCTTCTTTTGTTTTATTCATCACTGTTTTTTTGTTTTTTTTGGGTTTTTTTTTTAATGATTTTTCTTTTTTTCTTTTTCGGTACGCATGGAAAATATGAAAGAGAGTCATTTGTTCCCTTTCAGTGTCGCGGGCAAAAGTGCTATCGTGATCTTTTTGATTCGCGCTCGTCTAAGTGAGGTCACGTCTATTCCTTGTAACCCCACACACACACACACACACACACACACACACACACTTCAATCCCCTCAAGATCCTCACAAGTCCGACTCTTTTTAACTCCCCCCCCCCCATCGCTCCAATCAAAACGCTGTCGTATTGATAAATAAATCATGTTGGTGGACACAAAGTTAAACCTCGACACAGTCACTTCCAGCAGGCGTCTTCTTCTTCTTCTTCTTCTTCTTCTTCTTCTATTTTTTTGTTCCATTTCATGTCCCTTCCTCCGGCGCTCAGAGATGAACTCTTTGATGATGCTTTAATGACCGATCAATGCCTAAACAAATTCCGTCGCTGTCGTGATGCGCGGCGTCGGCCCGGCAACGGCCGTGTCGGAGGAAACACAAGTATCACAAAGTAATGAGTTACTGTAATCACATTACTTTTTCCTGTAACCGAGTAAAGTGTTCAGTTTCAGCGAGTGCATTACAGTTACTGATCTAACAGACCGGTCGTCTTCAGCATCTTTAACCTCTTTGTTGGTGTAAGATCTCCCCCTCGTCTCATGCTGCCTTCAAGTCATGTGGGAAATATCAGAATTACAGCAGAGCGACATGAACGAGCCACAAAGTGGGAAATACGACTCAGGAAGTCTGAATGTAACGCTGCAGCTCTGTCTATTAAAAACCTCAAAACAAAGACTTTGACAAAGATAATATGTCAAAACAAAACAGTTTTTACCAGTAAAGAGAGCTTTAAGAGACATAATGTTGCTTTTTGGGAGTTTTTGTCTTTACTGAGTGACAATCTTCATGTTATTGAGACTTTTGACAAGCAGCTCTATCCCAAAAAAAAAGCATTTTGTTGCACCGGCACAATACCAGAAAGACAGATTCAGTGTCTGTCATTATTTAGATTCTTCTGCTGGTCATGTGGTTCAGGTCGACAATATTTATTGATCCAATAAACGCAGGGAGTGCAATCGTTTTAGGGTGTAACACAAAAATAATGTAGGAAGTAGTGTAACCAATTACTTCCCTCGGGGAGTAATAAGTAAGGAAATCATAAGGAAAGTAACATAATGTGTAATTTATTTTTAATTTACTTTTTTACAGTAACGACCCCAACACTGGTAAAAGGTGCAGCTCATGAATATTCAACACCGAGTCAGGACACTGCAAAAAAATAGATGTTCTCTTGTCTCCAGACCTATCAGCTTATTTCATGATATTTTCAGTCAAATTCTCTCACTGCACTGGCAGATAATCTGCTGGTTTCAGTAAATGTCACTTGATTCATGCCAATATGACTTCTTCTTTCAAGAAATCATCATAAAACAATGAAGAAAATCTTGGAAACAAGAAACTTTCTCCAAGACAATTTCACTTTTACCAAGAAAATGTCCTGAAACAAGGTACATTCTCCTGGAAAAAAGACAGGAAATTATAAAGATGATTTTGCTAAAAAAAAAAATCCTATAATAAGCTTGATAAGTCTGGAGACAAAAGAAAATAACTGACCGGGTTTGTCAGTTTTTGCAGTGAAACTCTCAAATCTGCCATTTTTTCCTCCCCACATCCTTTGCACTCCAAGAAAAAAAAAAAAAAAAAAAACCCTCTCTTGAACTTTTTTCTTTTAGTCAAGTTGAAAATGCAATGATAGGGTCAGATCCACACGAGGAGCGCGGCATGTTAAGCAGGGTTTAAGTCTAACCCTACGCACGCCGTGTCAGCGGGGCGTGGAGGCGGAGCTTCGGAGGCGGGTCGACCGACTGGAAAAGTTTGACTCTCTCTCTCTCTCTCTCTCCGTCTCTCTCCCTCTCTCTCTCTCTCTTTCTGCTTAATGGTTTCCTCTTTGTGTGCGGAGCAGGATATTGAAATGCGGTGGGAAAAGCGTGCGAGACGGCCTCAGCGTCGGTGTGTGAAGATGAGATTGTGTCTGGATGTGTGTATTGTGAATGTGTGTGTGTGTGTGTGTGCCTGCATGTGTTTGTGGTGAAGCATGAGAGTGTGTATGTGAAGGACTGTGTGTGTGTGTGTGAAAGAGAGAGAGAGAGAGAGCATGGGAGTGAATGTGTGTGTGTCTTTGAGAGTTTAATAGTGTGTTTGTATGAGTATGTAAGTGAATGTGTGTGTGTGTGTGTGTGTGTGTTTGAGCAAATGAGTATGTAAGTGTGTCTTAATGTGTGTGTTTGTGTGAGAGAGAGAGAGAATATGTCATTGAGTGTACATAAGCATGTGTTTGAATGTGTGTGAGTATGAAAGTTAATACGGTGTAATAATTGTTTGATTGTGTGTGTGTGTGTGACAGAGTGAGTGTGTATGTGAGAGAGAGAGTATGTGAGTGTGTATGTGTGTATTTCTCATCCAGAAACTGGTAACTGACAAATAGTTTTACACACACTGTCGTCATCGCAGGTGTCGAACTCCGCCAGCGCTGAACAATCCTGCAACTTGCTGTTGCACCCAAACGCATCATTCCCGTCACTTCAGTTGAATCTAACGCTAAAGGAGTCCAGGCTCGATATTTCAATGCTAAAATTCAAAATTTAGCGTTAAAGCTCTGTTTGACTCTGGTAGAGTCTTTGGTTGTGTCTCTTCCTCCATGATAAAACCCCAAAAAATCAGTGATTCTGTGATCTGTTGCTCTGGTAGAGGAGACTAGAGATATTGTGTTTTTTTCTCTCTCTCCATTCACTGCCATTGTATGGAGGAACAGTCTGAAAATCACATAAATGAACGCCGACAAAGCAGATTCTGACAATATATAAAAAACTAGTCCTGCTACTGAATTGTTTTGAATTAAATCTCTTTCTTTATGTTTATCAAACCTTTCAGTCTGAACAAGTGGAACACAGAGGAAACTTACGCCGATGGAACAAAGAAAATAGGAGAAAAGAGTCAAACTCCCGTCTCCCACCTTTAAAACGCTTTGGTCGGAGACTCGTCTTTTCGAGAGGAAAGAAAAAAGAAGTACAGGCCGCACATGCAACCCACACCGCCCCAACCTCCTCTTCCTCCTCCTCCTCCTCCTCCTCATTTGATTCTTCACTGAGCGTACTGTACATGCCAACAAATCCTAATTGCACCCCACACTCTCTTCTTCTTCTTCCCACCGATGCTGTGCGTTTCGTGCCACCAAATTCCTTGTGTGCTAATTAGGCACGCAACCGCGGTGGATACACTCCTGACAGGTGCTGCTGGCCTGCCGGGGTCACACACACACACACACACACACACACACACACACACAGAGGGAGAGAGAGGGAGAGAGAGAGAGACCCTCGCGCTCGCAGCATTAAAAATAAATAGAGGGAAGAGAATAACGAGAGAGGCAAGACGTGTTAATTTCTAGCTTCCATCTGTTATTACATAAGCACTGCCAACAACTATGCATCTCAGGAAAGGGGAAAGAGAGAAGAAGAGAAGAAGAAGAAGAGAAACAACAGGCGTGACTAAAGTGCTCCTGGATGAAAGATGAATTCCCCGGGGGAGCAGCGGTGTAAAAATCAGATTAATCGTGCAAAAAAATACAAGTTTAAGAAACGAGAGTTGAAGGGTTCGGTTCCAAAATGTTTAAAAAAGCGTAACCTGGTGTTCCCTCCTTCCTTCCCTTCCTCCAGATTTGAAAAACACACATAATTGCGTCGTTCTGAAATGTTAGTTTTACAAGCAAAGCCCTCCAGAGAGCGAGCAACTTTTCAAAAACAATTCAGAAGTGAGTCGTACTTTTCATGCCAGCGAATCATTTTGTAAGAGAAAGAGAGAGAAAACAACAGGCAGGACGAAAGCGTTCCTCGATGAAAGATGAATTTCCCCCCCCCGGGGGAACCGGCGTGAGAACGAGATTTGCAAATGTTTATGAAGTTTGTGAAGATAGATTTGAAGGGTTTCAGTCCAAAATGTATCAGAAATTAAAATGTTACCTGTTTGTTTTTGCTCAAAATTTGAAAAACACAGATGATTGCATCCTTTTAAAATGTTTGTTTTATACGTAAATGCCTCCAGATGGCTTCAGCTGCAGTAATATTCAATGGTGAGTCTCACTTTTATATGGCAGTTAGCATTTTGTTGCAGTTTTTGAAAGGTGGGAATGATTATTTTTGCATGAAACTCACTTTCAGTCGACTGGAGATGGAGGATTTGCTGTTTTTGCCATATGGAAAGAATATGAGCCTTCATGGTTTTGGATTATATTCCTGTTATTTTGTTCCGATTATCTTTTGGTTTAAGAAACGAGAGATTTGAAGTGTTTCAGTGCAAAATGTTTCCAAAAAAAAAAAAAAATGTTACCAGGTTTTCCTTTGCAAAACAGAGATGATGCATTCTTTAAATGTTTACCGTTTTGTAAGTAAAGGACTCCAGATATCTTAGATTACTTTAATAATATTCAATAGTGAGTTCTACTTTCATTTAGTTGCAGTTTTTGAATGAAACTCACTTTCAGTCGACTATAAATGGAGGATTTGCTGTTTGGCTGTATGGAGGGAATATGGGCCTTAAGGTTTTGAAGTTTATTCCTATTATTTTGTGCGAGTATCTTTTGGTTTTCGATGCCCAGCTGTTTAAAGAACAAGAATATTCTGACGTTTTCCCACATCAGTCTGTGTTTTATCTTCATTTGGTTGCGGCTGGACTTTGTGATGTTTTCTTTAGCGTGGGACATTTTCCACCAACTGTTTCCCTCTAACCTCCTCGGGTGACAGAAATATTCCAGCGACAGCGAGGACAGTGAAATCTCCGCAGCGCACGATCCGAGGAACAATGGGACGGCCCGAGAAAACAAAGACTCTGAGGATTGACGGGCCGCCCCGGGTCTCTCCTGTGTGTTTGGGTTTGGGATCTTTTCCACCGGCGAAGGCGCTGAGGCCCAGAGACTTGTTGACGTTCCCAAAGTTGGCATCCAAGGTGGCGTTTATTTCCCCCCCCCCCGCTGTCGGTTCTGTCCTGTCAACGATGGCAGACCCGCCGCTCGCTAAATGATAGGTGCGCCAGACAGGAACTCTGCCATTGTTTCTCTTCTGAACGGAAAGACACCGAAAGAGGGCGGGAATATCTTAACATGCTCACAGCGACGGTCCAAATTCTTTCCCAGGGCGGAGGGACGGTGCTGTGAAGACACTCGCTGCCAGAACACACACACACCAACCAAAGATCTTGTAGATTTCAACACTCTGAGAAAAAACATCCATCTTAACAAGTCATCTAGTCTCATATTCAGCCTTCAGATCTTATTGTTCTTAAACCAAGAGAAACATTCTGCAGTGAGGAGAGATAACTCCACTTGTTTCCAATGCAGCTTCACTTGTTTCAGGAGTTTTCTAGAAATGAGTGTCAGTCTGTTGAAACCAGTCAGAATAAGGCAGATCACTGCACTGCTGTCAAGAAAATGACTCTTGATTCTACTAAATTCTTCAAACAAGTTGATTTGCATTGGAAACAAGGTAGATTTCATCACTTATTGTAAGAAAATTACGATTTTAGGACTCAATAATAGACTAAATGACTTGTTAAGATGGAGATTTTTTGCATTTTCTCTTGTTTCCAGACCTATCAGCTTATTTCATGATATTTTTAGTCAAATTCTCTCACTGCACTGGCAGATAATCTGCTGGTTTCAGTAAATTTCACTTGATTCATGCCAATATGACTTCTTCTTCCAAGAAATCATCATAAAACAATGAAGAAAATCTGGAAACAAGAAACTTTCTCCAAGACAATTTCACTTTTACCAAGAAAATGTTACTTTCTCCTGGAAAAAAGTCACATTTGTTGAATTATCTGCCAGTGCAGTGAGATGGTTTCACTAAAATGAGCTTGATAAGTCTGGATAAGAGATAAAATAAGGGTGAAGGTGTAGGATGACAGAGTCTGGATCGGAGGGAAGCTAAACAGCCGATCCCCGGCCTTTTTTGACAAGCGCGGAAGCCCGTAGCCATTCCGTGTCTAACTGGCGGCGTGGGAACGCACGTTATAATTGTTTGTTCAATTATTTTTCTTGGACGCCGCACCTGCACCTCACCAAGTGAACTCCTGAGACCCCGAGCGCAATTAAGCCCCTCGGAGCGCCGCTGATGCCTGTTTAAGCGGCGGGGAGGGAGCCGGGGTGCGCGTGCGAGAGACCGCCGGATAAATACCTTTTAGCGCTCAAGGTAACGAGCGGAGGGGGTGACAGTGAGAAAGCTCGCTGGGAGCAATTTCCTATTTATTTGTCTTCTGATCTGACCTCTCGCTTGACAAGGTTCCGGCGCTTATTACGGTATCTGTCCTCCGCTCTAATCGAGGCCCATTACAGATGTTCACCGGGCTGGAAGTGGCAGGTATACGGCTAAAAGGATGCAGCCGTCGTGCCGCCGCTGGACCGGCGATGACGCCCCCCTGACACGGTTGTAAAGGTTTCGAGATTTCACGGGTAAGTGGCTCGGGGCGTTGGAAATCACGGTTTCTGACCTTCATTAGCATTTTCAAGGCGAAACACGGTGAAGAGAAGTTAGATTTTCCTGGGAAAGAGAGAGAGAATCCAAATATTCAGCTATAGTCTTAAGATCACAGTCCTGCTTTCTTCTTAAAGTTCACAGAATCAGGTGGTTTTTTTTTAAGTGTTTTTTGGTGAAAAGGCATTTGATCTTTTTTGCACTTTGGTCCTGGAACAATCTCCAGTCAAAGCTCCAGCTCGACCATTTTATTCCCCTAAATCAGTTCAAACAAATTATCTACAGTCTTATGCGAGATGTGCGCTCCTGTTTTTGATCTAAATTTTACTATTTTTGTATTTTCTACTGTATTGTATGTTTTACTGTGTAACCCCCCTGCTGCCATTTCTTGGCCGGGTCTCCCTTGGAAAAGAGACTTTGGTAACATCCTGGTAAAATAAAGGCTAAATGAATAAAATAAAAAAATCAACCTTTTCTACTCCTGTCTGAGTAGGAGACCTAGAAAGCTTCAGCACATGAAAACAAGGTGTATTTCATGTTAACTGTTACATATATTATTCTACATGGCTGTTATCAACTACACCTGTGTCGAATAGTATTTCCAAATACAGCCTGGTGTCATGAAATTTTGTGAAATGAGCTCAATGTCTGAAGAGTGAGAGAGATGTGTTTCTGTGGAGGAGACAGGACTAGAAACAGGAAGTAGTTTGACGGTGGAAAGTAAAGGTGAGGATGGTTCAATTCCCAACTCATGACAACAGGTTTCCATTTATTGAACCGTGAGCAGAACCTGAAGCAAACTGTTTCTAAACTGAAGCGCTAGCTAACCTTCTCATGTAACAGGTGAAAACGTCCAGTCCAGTTCCTGCAGTTGGACCAGAATCCTTTACTGGAGGAGGAATCTGATCTGAACTGGATCTGCCTGCTCATTTTATTAAATTTAAGTATAACAAATAAGTCTTATCAGTTGTTTTGATACTTGAAGTCCCAGTTTAGATGTAGAAATCAAAGAAAAGCACACCAAATTGACATTCAAATACTATCTTGTGATTGTCTAAACTTTCTAGCAAAGCCTAATAAATTTGATACTTTGACTAAATTTAAAATAGTTTGCAGTTTGACTCAAGTGACTTTGAACCGTTTGCAAAAAGAACATTTTAAATTATTCAAATCATATTCGCTGCTGTCAGTGACATGTCAGAGATGGCAATATGCATCAGACTGTAAATTAGTTATACTCCAAAACACAATGTATACATTTCTGATCGTTGCCCTTCTCTGTTATACGATTTCTCAAATATTCCAAGAATCCAGTCTGTAAAAGTGTCTCATTTTACCGACCAACAACTGTCTCTGACCTTAAACGCATTGAAAAGTATCCAATCCTTTTTATTTTTTTAGCTATCAATCACTTTGTCGTAGCGGACTCAAAGCGGTGGATATCTGAACTATTCGGATCTGACTGTCCATCACGCTTAATGTCTGCCGGTGTCTTTGGGAACGCCGATTTACATTCGTGGCATATTTGCCGTTGGCGGTCGGGTTCGTTCTGCACATTCATTTCCCGTCAGTTTTCCACAGCTTGCCTTCCGCCCGCCGACGCTCTCTCTCTCTCTCTCTCCGGTCGTACGGCTACATACCTCCCTCTCCGCTCGCCATGCCCGCCGCCCAACATGCATTATTCACAGCCCACATTAAAATACTTGGGCCGGGAGTGAGAGTTGCATGTTAAGGCAGCTGAATCGGAGGAAGGTGGCGTCACAACAGCTGAAAGTGTCTGTCACAGAATTATAACTTCTTTTTTTTTTCTTCTTCTTCTTCTTCTTTTTTTTCCCATAGTTCCCCGGCAGTGCAGCTGCCTAAATGAGAGGGATTAAGTTAACTCCCTGCTTAGAGGAAGAGCAGGGCCTGGATTAGGGCACTGGGCATGGACACAGAGACCATTCAAGCAAGAGCCACAGCTTTTTAAAAAAGAGGAGAAGAAGAAGGAGGAGGGGGGGGGGAGGCAGCGGTGCACGGCCCTCGCGGGGACTGGCGGTCGAGTTGCTTGAACAAATACATTGACAAGTGTAGCGCCGGGGCCGGCAACACGGAAAAAGCATGTCAGGGGCAAAGAGGGGGAACACTGGCGGACACGCCGACAATCACAACCACTTTTTACAGCAGAGTTGCTCTCGTACCCCCGTCCCGCCGCCACACACCCCCCCCCCCTCCCCCCAATCGTCTGTCATAACCTGGAAAATGAAGAAGAAATGCCTCCTCTCCTCTCCGCTCCCCGAATCAAATCCAACACTCTCCTGTTTCCTCCTTCCTCCTCCACTCGCTCTGAAATGCTGCCATCTTGTTAGAAAAACTAACTTTCTTCTTCTTTTTCTCCTTAATCGCATTTTATACTAAATCATTCTATACTGAAATAGTGTCTCTGCACGTAAACTGACGCTATTCGATGCATATTTGTGGTCGAAAAGGGGTCTCGGCGAAGGTGTTGGAACCTGCCCAAAAATCTCAACGTCGCACACTCTGATTGGTCGATCATAAAGGCGATTAACTGCTCCGACAGATCCCCATTCCTCCGGCTGCGTTGCTATAGTTGCGTCCACGTTTGTTTTTACTGGTGATTGTCGTCATCTTCTTTCTGGTCCTCTCTTCTTCTACGTTTCATTTTGGTGCGATATGATTTTTTTTTAAACACTGCCACCCTGTGTTCGGGATTTCAACGACATGCTACTATCAATGCAGAAGTATAAAATCTGTGCTTTACATTTAATTTACGTTACTTTCAACTATAAAATGTGCTTTAGTGTGCACTTACATTGTGCATCATCCTCATGGAGATCAGAGACACACTGAAGGTAAAACCCACCTAAACTGTTTACCCACCTTTCTATTTGCAGAAGAGAGTTGATCCACCTCTTTCAGACTCACATAAATCAACATGACATAAATTCATAGTACAGCAAACAGTCTGATCATTTTATAAAATCAGCACCTAAATATCTTTCTGATATCAGTTCAAAACACTTTCCAAAGCTATTGCTATAATATGATATTGTAAAAAAAAATGGGTTGACAAACAGAAAAATAGGATCTTTTAAGGGAAAAAAGCTGAAATTTATACTTTTCTGTAAATATAATTTATTTTTTTGTTCATATTTATGGCTGTTGGTCTTACAATGATGACCAACAAGCTCATACCCATGGTTTTATTTACCACAGCATCACTGCTAGGGACACAACTATATCTTTTTTACATATTATCATGGAGCTGTGGCTTTTACCCTCAGCACTCTTTACTTCTTGTTGCATGTAATGTCAACTATGTAGGAGTTTAAGCTTATTCTTCTTTACCGTACCACACATTAGCTAAATGCCTACAATGTTAACACACACCGTTGTCCTCTGAGGTCTGAAAAGCCCTTGGTAGGGAGGAAAAAAATGGGAAGAAATGGAGATGAGAACAGGTGGTGAAACAGTGTGAGAAACACGAGGGAAAAAACCAGCAGACACCTGCTTGTGAAACCCAACCTGGCTCCTCCATCGCATTCCAGCAGAGTTCCTCCCCGAGCCGGACGGGCTGTTCAGACAGCGGCTGGATCCGCTCGACACTAAATCTTCTACAGTAAATTAGACCGGACTGGCGAGGGAGCTCAGTGTGACAGTATGACTGAAGGCTTTCATTCCCAAATGCCATGCATCCAGTGTATCTACATTAGGGTTTGACCGATATGGATGTTTGAAGACCGATACTGATAGTTGTAGCCGATATTCAGTGTCTTTAAATTTGACAAATATGTACTGAGTGTTTCACATTTTGTGTAAATTTTACTAACATTTTCTCCTCCACAAAACTGCCAGATTTTTAATATTTGGCTTAAGAGATGCTACAAATTGAGATAGCCTACTTATTGTATGCTAAAGTGTTAGCATGGAGCCTATCACTCAACATAGTGTACGCTAAAGTGTTAGCATGTAGCCTACTATAACTCAACATAGTGTATGCTAAAGAGTTAGCATGGAGACTAACGTGTTAGCATAGAGACTATACTCAACATAGTGTATATGCTAAAGTGTTAGCATGGAGACTAAAGTGTTAGCATGGAGTCTACTAAGTGTATGCTAAAGTGTTGAAGCTATCACTCAACATAGTGTAGGCTAAAGTGTTAGCATGGAGACTAACGTGTTAGCATGGAGACTATACTCAACATAGTGTATATGCTAAAGTGTTAGCATGGAAACTATAGTGTTAGCATGGAGTCTACTAAGTGTATGCTAAAGTGTTGAAGCTACCACTCAACATAGTGTATGCTAAAGTGTTAGCATGGAGACTAAAGTGTTAGCACGGAGTCTACTATCACTTAACAGTGTATGCTAAAGTGTTAGCATGAAGCAATCACACAACAGTGTATGCATGTTGTTAGTGTTAGCATGGAGCAGCAGTGTCAACAATCTACTGGGGACACATGGATGATTTTGGTGTCTATGTTTTCATCACTTAGCGGCTAAGTTGACCAACAAACCAACCTCCCAAAATCTTTGTATTTTCCTTTAATATCAGTGGGATCACCCTGGATAAATGTATATTAAATAGGTACATTATTAAATGCCCCTGATATAAGCTCACTTTCTGTTTCTCTGTCCCTTTCTTCTTCTCTTCCTCTGTTTGGCTGTAGGGAAAAGAACCAGGCCTCAGTCACGTCAGCCGCGTTTCATCGAAGAGACCGTGACACATCGGCCAACCGGCGGTGACGGATGCCTTTTTGTCTTCTGCAGTCAGGCCAGATCCTCCGGCCTGCGGACGACTGTAATTGCACAGACAGGTGACACATATGTGGAAACCAGAAGATGATGGGGAAGACTACTCGGATCATGTGGCCTGCACCTCACATAACATGCCTCCTGCAAGTACCGTAAGACCCGCACAGTCTAGGAAGATTTTCATTCTAAAATGAGATATCTGCCATTTGGCAACAATGACGTATTCGCTTGTAAACCACTGGATCGCGGAAATTGAAAGCAAATCATGGCTCTTCTTAAAGGATAATAAGTAAGTGCTGTATGTCCTTAAGGTGACAAAATAATAACGGATTGCAAGAATTGAAAAATGAATGCGTTATGTTACTAGTTACCACACACTCTACATATAGACAGCAGACTGTACATTTTATTACATATATAGATATTTGATTATACTTGTCAGTCTGCACAAATACATTCATTCAACATTGATTCAGGCAGCTGTAGAGGAATTGGAGTGATTAGGCTTTTGAGTTTTAGACTTTTATCCTTTGCATCAGATATTTGTTTTGTTGAAATTGCATTTTTTCCCCAGTAAACTATTGGTATCACCCTACACTCTTCAGTTGACCTCTGACCTCTGAAGAGAAGTTCCCAACAGCGACCAGTGAATTATCACATTATGAAATATACATTCAACATTCATTCACTGCAATCTAATTAAGACTGCTGTAGTTCTTGAGTTATTCTCTGAACCCTGACAGCAGGGCATTGGTGTACAGTACACTATTTTTTCTGAAGATGCCACAAACTTCAGAGAAACTTTGTAGATATATATTTTTTTTTAAAGAAGTTGTTCGTCAGCTGTGGCCCAATTAGCAAACAAATTTCCTAGCAAACAGTGAAAGTAAAAAAAACAAAACAATAAAAAATACTGTAGGTCATTAGTCGAAAAATAATCCCCCTCAACACTGTATTCTCACACCCGAGCGTTTCAAAGCGAGGCAGCGTGTGTTGTGCTGTCAAATCCCCTCGTTGTTTATTAGTCGGGGCGTCCTCGACGGGCGCCGCGGAACCGAATCCCCCCCCCGATCCGCTACCCCGGTTTCATCCGGAGTGCGTTTTCATTTGGTTTCGTTTTCAAACACACATCTAAGCTGATGCCCCCCCCCCCCCCCCCAACCCCACCCCACCCCACCCTCCTCTCCGACTAAAACAGACCAAAAGGCCCACAGGCCGAAGCGCGAGATGCGGCTCTGTGTTTTGAGCCCAGGGGAAGCGGCATCCAATTGTATTTGTCAAGGCTTTCCATTCGTCACGTCAGCAGGGAGGTGTGTGTGTGTGTGTGTGTGTGTGTGTGTGTTGGGGGGGGCTCTCTAATGCACTCACGCCGTCTTCCTCCTCCCTGCACGCTCCGAGTGTTTTACTGTCCGACTTTGGCTGCTGTCACTGAGAAAACGCACATAAGAACTCTTTCGCAAACACTCTCTCTCTCTCTCTTTCACTCTCTCTCTCTCTCTCACTTTTACACACACACACACACACACACACTCCTCGGATAGGCCTATCTACTCTCCAGGGCTGAGAATTTCCCCCTCTCTGTCTTTATCTGCTGGTAAATGTTGACAGACCACTGAACCTTGATGTCGGTCCGTGACAGGCTTAGCTGTTTTGTAAAGTGTGCGGAAAAAAAGAACACAAAGGGTCTCTGGTGTGGTGGTTAGCCATCATGGATGCGTGGCTCGGAGAGAGACGGAGGACCTCTAAACGCTCACCCGGCTCCGTGAGAGACGCATGCAGCTCGCTCGCTCGCCGCCAGGCCGGCCGGCGCGCCGACCTTTAGGGAAATGGCTGAGGAGTTCTGTGTGTTTCGACCCCCGGCTGCTCCCGGCGCCGCTGCCCCCTTTAAACTAATGAGGGGATTGTCGGCATATCAGAGTTGATGGGTATGACGAGTGAGGCCCCAGTACGGATTTTGAACATAAGAACGCTCTGGACAAAATTTACTAAGTTGAAAAGCTTCTGTGGCTTCTGCTGTCTTTGGCCTAGTTTGCTCTACGGTTCGAAACTTGGTTCTCAGCAGTTGCTGCAGAGCAACGCTTGTTTTTTTTTACCCAATTTACAACATTTTGGGGGGTAAATATAATTATAACAACTATTTTGGGGCTTGATTTTTAAACTCTACTACGAAGAAAATTCAAGTCGCGCACTCTTCTCTTTTTGTTTCGTGCTTTACTGATTCCACCAAACGTTTTCGGCTGTAAGGCCTTCGTCAGGCTGATTATTTTGATTTTGTAAATCTAAGCACACTGGTTTGTACAGAAAGGGGGTCTGATTTTAAAATCCAAAAGGGCCGTAAACTTTCTAGTTTACTTTCTAGTTGGATGCAAATTGGGGGAAAGAAATCAGTCAAAAACTGTACAAATAATCACAATAGCAGCTGCGGTGACCGGCATCCATAAGGTTTTAAGACGATGGTTGGATAGAGCAGGGATTCCCAAACTCCCAAACCACCTAAATAGATCCACATTAGACCTTTATCTCCAGATAATGACATAAATAACGCAATATCTTGAGAAAACGAAGAAAATTAACTCATCACGGCAAAACGGCGTAAATAAAATGTATTGATACATGTCCTCAATGGGCTTCTGTACAAACCAGCCTGGATAAATGGTTTTAAAACAGTAGACAAATTGCAGATGGTACGGGTGTGATGCAGCAAGGATGTGATGATGTTTCAACACAGCGCAGCAGCTGCAGAGCGGCTGTGTCACCTCTCCT
Organism: Centroberyx gerrardi; assembly: GCF_048128805.1. Lineage (NCBI taxonomy): Eukaryota > Metazoa > Chordata > Actinopteri > Beryciformes > Berycidae > Centroberyx > Centroberyx gerrardi. Next base: position 3,262,087 of record NC_136017.1, read on the forward strand.
TGTTTGATATGCTTTCCCTGACTCTTCTTCCTTCCCGACTTCCTGTGGGAACTCGCCAGCGCGGGGCCACGTCTGAAAAGCCGCGAACACGACAAAAAACCGTGAAGACATGACGACCCGCAACAAAGGTGAGGACAGACAATGAGGCGCAGCGCTGGAAGGGGCTCGACCCGCCGCGGCGCCGGGGCTTTGAAGGTGACAGCGACTTCCGCCGAGGATGTGATGTCGCCCCGACGGAGCGGGAGAAACAATGGACGGCGGTGCGTTCAGGGACGGCAGGGAGGATGTAACTAAGCAAATTGAATCGGAGTCATCTGGGTTTTCGGTGAATGGAGACGAAAATATGTCACTCACCTCTGTATTGTGGACCTGTGCAGCTCAGCGGCCTTCAGGGAGACAAGTGAGGAAATTGGATTTGAGCCACCGGGGGCTTCATCCAACGGAAATTAAATTGGGTCCTCGCTGCAGCTGAGGTGTCCATTCCTGCCGAAGTGTCTTTGAGCAAGGCACAGATACTTCTGCTTAAAAATAAGGTTTTATCAAGGCTTTGAGAGAGTATCAAGCAAATTAACTGCAATGTGTCTGTGTAGATTCATTTCAGACATCCAGGTAGAAATCCAGGTAGTAAGATGTCCAAAAAAAAAAGTGAAACAAAATCTTAAAATAAAGCGTTGAAGACGTTGCGTAGAACTAGTTGAAGACGTTGCATAGAACTAGTTGAAGACATTGTGTAGAACTAGTTGAAGACGTTTCATAGAACTAGTTGAAGACATTGCGTAGAACAAGTTGAAGACGTTTCATAGAACTAGTTGAAGACGTTTCATAGAACCAGTTGAAGACGTTGCGTAGAACTAGTTGAAGACGTTTCATAGAACTAGTTGAAGACATTGCGTAGAACTAGTTGAAGACGTTTCATAGAACTAGTTGAAGACGTTTCATAGAACCAGTTGAAGACGTTGCGTAGAACTAGTTGAAGAGTTGAATACGTTGCATACAACTAGTTGAAGGCATTGCATAGAACTAGTTGAAGACGTTTCATAGAACTAGTTGAAGAGTTGAAGACATTTTGTAGTAGTTGGAGACGTTAAGTAGAACTAGTTGAAGAGTTGAAGACGTTTTGTAGTAGTTGGAGACGTTAAGTAGAACTGGTTGAAGATGTTTCGTAGAACTAGTTGAAGAGTTGAAGACATTTTGTAGTAGTTGGAGACATTTCGCAGAACTAGTTGAAGAGTCTAATATGTTGCATAGAACTAGTTGAAGGCATTTCGTAGAACTAGTTGAAGGCGTTTCGTAGAACTAGTTGAAGAGTTGAAGACGTTTCGTAGAACTAGTTGAAGACATTTCGTAGAACTAGTTGAAGAGTTGAAGACATTTTGTAGTAGTTGGAGACGTTTCGCAGAACTAGTTGAAGAGTCTAATATGTTGCATAGAACTAGTTGAAGGCGTTACGTAGAACTAGTTGAAGAGTTGAAGACGTTTCATAGAACTAGTTAAAGACATTGCGTAGAACTAGTTGAAGACTTTTCGTAGAACTAGTTGAAGAGTTGAAGACGTTATGTAGAATTAGCTGAAGAGTTGAAGATCCTGTTTGTCCTCAACTAGTTCTACGTAACGTCTTCAACGCTTTATTTTAAGTTCAGTGGATTTTGTTTCTATGTTTTTTGATGGGGGACAAATTTGCTCCAACTTTCTGAGCATTTACACCTGAGTGTTAAAGCAACATCTGTGACAAGAGAGCACAGTCAGTGAAGTATGCCTTTTTTAGAGGGGAAGCAAATTTGTCATTACACCACATGTGATATGACAACTGAAGTAAATCGGGTCAGGTCTAATGGAATGTGACTCTATTGGAAATTACCAATGTTTTTAGTAAGATGCTTGCTGTAGCATTTGGATTCAACTTGATCATCCTCAACTTTGTCTCTCCCTTTCCTCTTGGCTGCCTTTCCCCTCATCTCTCTCTCAATTCAATTCAATGTAGCTTCATTGGCTTTCTCTCTCCTTAAATATCCTTTAATATCTTTACATTTTTTACCTTTTGTTGTTTTTGTGTTTCCACAACTTTCTGTCTTGACCAGATATTCCAATCTCAATGGCATCTGACTGGTTAAATAAAGGTTATATAAAAAGTAAAAAAGTGCTCTGAAGAAATTGAATAAGACTTCACCAACGACTTGAGAGTGTATCGAACAAATTAACTGCAACTTTCTCAGCATTTACACCTGAGCGTTAAAGCATCAGCACCGGTCAGAAGCGTAGTTTCCCATGATTCAAGTGTGTTGGCACATAAGGAAGCGCCGCCGCCGACTGTTAAACCATGAGAAGGGAAAACCGCTGTGGGCGAGGACAGACGAGATGACACGTTTACGGATCTATTACATCCTCTGGTGCTCTGCTCAGCTACTCTTTTCCCACACACACACACACACACACACACTCCTCCCTTGCCATTATCTACTACCTGGTGTCTAACTGGGAAAAAGGGTTTCTTAGCACGACAGCAACAGGAAGAGGCCACGTTTAGCGTCAACTCGACATTTTCACCTGTTGGTCACATGAAAAATTTAACTAACGCTTCAGTTTAGCAGCTAAAACAGTTTGCTTCAGGTTTTACTTATGGTTCAATAAATTAAAACTTGTTGTCATGAGTTGGGAATTGAACCCAGGCCGTCGCCCATCCGCACCCCCGACCTCCACACCCTTACTCATGTTTGATGACATAATAATAATCACAAATGCCATAATATGTTCCATTTTAACTATAAACGCTGCATGTATTACACTGTGCAGAATACTTACAGAACAGAGACCAAAGTGGACATCAAACGTTAATATGGGTGCTGACTTATTGAATTTGACGATTACATACAAAGTAATTGGTTTAAAACAGTATTTCTACCTGTTTACAATCTCGCACTTTTATTTTGAAGGCTTTACACATGTAGTTCTAGTTATCGTATCTCGGGTGCGCGCAAACGTGAGCTTTTCAACAGCTAGAGTGGCGATTTTAGCTATATAATGGTGTAAATGTCGAGTCTTTTCGAGTCACTTTGGGACCGTTTGGCTTCCGGAGACTTGCATGATGCTGGACGAGCTGCATGGAGCCATTTTTCCCCCGTGAAGTCAAGTCAAGTCAAGTCAAGTCAGGTCCCCAGCAACTTCAATTGTTTTGGAGAAGTCTTCTACGCCGCTGTGGAGCTCAGGGCGCTGTATGGACTAACAAACTTCACCCGAGGTTGAGCTGGCATTGGGGGGGAGGAGATAATGACTGAATTTTCATTTTTGGGTGCACTATTCCTTTAAGATGGAGATTTTTTTGCAGTGTTTGAACGGGGAGTCGTCTATATCTAAAGGTGTCTGTGTTTGCTATAGATTTGTCTGTGAGACGCTCAAACTGGAGGAGTCGTTGGGGGAGGAGCTTGGTGACACGTGGCCCCGCCCACCTGTCTGACAGACAGAGACGAGGGACGATTTCACACACAAGCTACTTTCCACTGTCAAAATACTTCCTGTTTCTCCTCCAGCTAATCCTTTCCTGCTGGAGGCAAACGCATTTCTCTCTCTTTTTATTTGCGTTATTTGCATTTTAAGACCTCATGCTCATTTCATGACACACACACACACACACACACACCTTCCACCTTTCTTATCATCTGCACTCCGTTCAGTTCCCATGCATTCAGCGGAAAAACATCCAGGTCTTACTTTTCTTTTTTTCTTCTTTTTCTCTAGATAACATTCACACTGCTGAACGCACTGAAGCTGAGCTCATCGTTTCTTCTCCTCACATCCTGAACGAAGCCTTTTCCTCCCTCTGTCCCCTCCGACACACATTTCCAGGCCTGTCCACTTTGTTGTTTTTTTTTCTTTCTTTTCTTTTCTTTCTCTATTTCCCCCCCCCCCCCTCCTCCTCCTCCTCCTCCTCCTCCTCCTGCTCTCCATCTCGGGGAATTCACTTCACTTTAATTGTTTGACAGTCTTTTCCTGCCTTTATGCCACGGCCGCAGAAGGTGCAGAGGGTTTTTTTTTTTTCCTCCTTTTTTGAGGCATTAATAACATTCCGCTCGACTGATTCCCCGGGGCACAACCTCATTATGGCTTATAGGCAGAAAAAATAAACTGTCTGTACCGCCTGGCAGCTTTTTTCCCCCCTCTTTTTCTCAGAGAAATGAGGAGTTAGTGTAAAGTGCCTGCTTTAAACAAAGCAAAAAAAAAAAGAAAAACCTCTTCTTGTGCCGCTAAGTAAAACACACATACACAGTGTTATGTGTTTCCATGAGTGAGAGATGACTGGGTGCTGAGGAGACGGGTGCTGTTGACGGGAGTCTGCACTGGGTGGCAGCACTGTGGGTGTTATCTGTTACAGGGGAGATGCAGGGGGAATCTGGAATGTGAGCTTTAAATGGGATATTACAGAATATTACCCTGTACTAAGGCAAACAGCAATAACTAAAACGAGGTTGATCTTAATGAGTCATTTTGTCTCATATTCAGCCTTCAAGTCTTATTGTTCTTAAACCAAGAGAAACATTCTGCAGTGAGGAGAGATAACTCCACTTGTTTCCAATGCAGCTTCACTTGTTTCAGGAGTTTTCTAGAACAGAGTGTCAGTCTGTTGAAACCAGTCAGAATAAGGCAGATCACTGCACTGCTGTCAAGAAAATGACTCTTGATTCTACTAAATTCTTCAAACAAGTTGATTTGCATTGGAAACAAGTGAAATTATCAAACCTCACTGGCAGATTTTATCACTTATTTTAAGAAAATTCTGATTTTAGGACTGAATAATAGACTAAATGACTTGTCCAGTGTGATTTCAGTCAAACTCCCTTTAAGGAAAATCTGTTCACTCGGCTCCATCTTGGTAAGGAAGTTAATGACAAGACATATTTCATATTTAGGAACACTGATGAATTGTATACAACAAAGTGTTAAAATTAGTTTCAAAAGACACTGATTCAAAGTTTCAGCTGCTGCTGTTTGGCTTTGTAGCGCAGAATTTGTCTATAAAGTATAAATGATTAATTACTGGATCACGAAAAGTGCATTTTTTGTAGCCAAATCCTCAAAACTAACTTGTTTACAATTGCTTTTAATCTGTAATTCGTTTAATCTCCTCATCTGTTCTCATTTATAGTTGCTTTTACTTTGCATTTTTATTTTTAAATTGTGTTAATTCCCATATACCTCTGGTTCATGTGCAGTGATGAGTACAGATGAGTATCATGAAAAGCACAATACAGTTTTCATTCAGTTTCTGGAGTGGGAGAAACAAGACAGGACATTTAAACCACAGTATGAATGGAGCAGATAGATAGACAGACGGATAGATAGATAGATAGATAGATAGATAGATAGATAGATAGATAGATAGATAGATAGATAATCACTGTGTTCGGCTCTTTAAGCACCTTATTGTTTTGCACTTACAAAGTAATAAATAAACTTTCTTCCTCTCCATTGAAAAGGCTTCCAATTTTTCATTTGGATTTAACTCTAGAGAGGCTGAACCAGACTAATGGCTGGTTTGAATTTTAGAATTGAAATATATCTCAGTATTTCAAAATGTCCTTCCGTGACTTTTTCAAACGCCCCAAAATCCACTGACTGACTGTTTTCCCCGCCGGTCCGAGGATTCAAACCAGCAACCTTCTGGTCACAAGCCCACTTCTCCTCAACCTGCAGCTGGAGCCGCTTCATTCAGAAAGAAAATCATTGTTGTCATGTGAAAACCTCGTAACTCCAAAGTTAATTTAATTTCAGTTGAAGGATTTCATTAGAAACCCAGAAAATCATTTAAACTAAAAAATGCGTGGTGGTCAATTTGAAAACGAGGCTGTTTTTTTATATTTGCTCTGACAAGTTGACATTTTGGAGATAAAAGTTTTTACCCAGCAGCGACGGTATAATGTGACTAATGGTTTTATCTGATGCAAAACATAAAAGTCTAAACTCTAAAAGTCGAAAACACTCGCTCCACCTCCAGACTGCGAGTCACACGCTGATTGAATGTTCAATTTACAGTAGATCTGTCATATATATAGTCAGCGTTGGGCAAGATACTCGGAAAATGTAACCAATTACTCTTTACTTATTACTCATTTAAAAAGTAATCACATTACTAATTCCTCAGCAGCAGCAGCAGTAATTAGTTCCATTCCTCGTTCCATTACTTTGCATTTTGTTGGCTGTTGTTTTTCCCCGAGTTTCACATCGCTGTGTTGTGTATCAAATGACCTGGTTTCCAGGTCAGTCCTATCAGCTTATTTCATGATATTTTTAGTCAAATTCTCTCACTGCACTGGCAGATAATCTGCTGGTTTCAGTAAATTTCACTTGATTCATGCCAATATGACTTCTTCTTTCAAGAAATCATCATAAAACAATGAAGAAAATCTGGAAACGAGAAACTTTCTCCAAGACAATTTCACTTTTACCAAGAAAATGTCCTGAAACAAGTTACATTCTCCTGGAAAAAAATCACATTTGTTGAAACCGGTAAAATTATTAAGATTATTATGATTTCACTAAAAAAAATCCTAAAATAAGCTTGATAACATATAGTTTATATGTCATACAGTATATATTGTGTCTTTTTACCAGTGTGTACTGTCGCTTTTTTTAGCCGTCGATCTCTCTGCTTCAAGCTCTCCAAGACAAATTCCTGTGTGTTTTAATGTGATTGGCAAAAAAAAAAAAAAAAGCAAATTCAGTTTCTAAAAGGTTTTCTTGCACTCAATTTATATTCATTCGGCTAATTTAAGGGTCTGGTTTGATGGAGAAGAGTTAAGCGTCGATACAGTTTCAATCACTCCGCATGGATTTTAAGCGTGCGTCGAGGCAAGGTCTCTGCATCAAAACACACGGACGCCGCGCCCCAAACCCGTCCCGGCAGACCTCGCTGAGCGAAGGGCTGTAATTAAGGGCAGGTTCACATCAATGAGTATGGGTTATTTAGTTCAAAAGATAATTTCTGCCGATGCTTTCCATAATCCTTAAAATATACAAGGAAGCCCTGCATTATTCCCCGCTCTGAAGGGGGGGGGAAAAAATATACATATTAACGGAAAAGCTAATGGACATGTTGATGGCGTTTCAGTAAACCTAATAAGAATTGATTCTCGGGGCCGTAAGAACATTTTCATTCCTCAACCCTCCTCCTCCTCCGTGCTTTACATGTGTAATGAACCTGCTAAACATTGATCAAAAACAAAAATTGGAGGAGTAAATCTGCTTAAAAAGCCCCCCCCCCCCCCCCCCTCGCCTGCCCGGGCTTTGTCCTGCGGCGAGATGGCCGGCACTTAAACGGGAACTATATGTCTCTTAAATTAAATGGACCGTCTCTTAAATGGACCGTGCTTTTTTATTCCCCTCACCCCCCCCCTTGCGTGCGCGACGGTGCGGCATTAGTCGGGAAGTTTTTCCCGCAAATATTTAATCCCCGCCTTGACTGACAATGTTGTCAGACCTCCGGACGGGTTTTAACGGCGTTATTACAAGCGCTCCTCCGTTCCGTGGCACTTTGGATTATTCAAGATTATGTTGTAATCCCTTTAAATCCTCATTGCATTAAGATTTCAGTCAAAATACCGCAACAGTAAAGTAGCACTCGGAAGCAATGAAGTCTTAAGCGCGCTACATGATTGGGTAGCCGTCTTCGTTTCCCCCCTTTTTCTCCCTCTTTATTTGTTCTCCGGTCTCTCTAGTCTACATTGTCAATAGGAAGAGCAACAGATACTTATTTGCTTTTCAGTAGCGGCGATGATTTATTCCGGGGGAAACGAAGCCCGTCTCCAATCACGACGGAGGAAAACACATATTTACCGACCAAAGACAAACCGCAGGAGGGACGGAGGGGAGGGAGGGAGGGAGCCGAACTCACGAACACACCGAGCATCAAAGTTTCTGTATCGGGGAACTTTCTGATGAAGTATTTGTCTCCGGCGGTGCGTCCCACGGTTACCGCTCAATAGTTTCTCCCTCTCCGACTCGGCTGCCGCGCCCCCGCTGCTCCGCACGGCCCTTATCTCTCCGCGCTTGACTTCCCGCCATGTCGGAGAGGTTCCAGCAGACTTCCCCTCCTCCACATGAATAAAACAACCTCCAACTTTGAGGAAATTTGACTGTTTTTTTTGTTGCGGCGGATCTATATATGTATGAAATGCGTGGCGGCTGCGGGAGGCTCGGCTGTATGCAAATCCACGCAAACCGCGCGGCTGAAGGCACTTTATTTGCAAATGACAGCAAACGCGTGCGGCCGCTGATGTAATATTCAAGAAATGAGTGAGGGTCGGGTCGATTGGGGGGATTCTGCAGAGACAGAAGGCCTGATCAGGTGGTTTGGATCCACTGCCCGTCAAAATCCACCGCAAAAACTCACAAACTTAGAGAATGTAACTTGTTTCAGGACATTTTCTGGGTAAAAGTGAAATTGTCTTGGAGAAAAGTTTCTCGTTTCCAGATTTTCTTCATTGTTTTATGATGATTTCTTGAAAGAAGAAGTCATATTGGCATGAATCAAGTGAAATTTACTGAAACCAGCAGATTATCTGCCAGTGCAGAGAGAGAATTTGACTAAAAATATCATGAAATAAGCTGACAGTACACAAAGTACACAAAAAAGCTGCTCAATTACAGTACGAGTTTACATTCAAAGCAATTACGTTCACTGTTGCACTGAAGATACGTGCTGTAAGAGTCAGAGTGGAGGTTTTTTATTTTTTGTATCTGTGCTTGAAGGCCCAGGACAGAGTGTGATCCAGTCTGAGGGAGATTTAAACGACATCATCGCTGATCAACGCTCCTCCAACACCAAAAGAACCATCTTTGCCTCCTCTCTCTCTCTTTCTTTCCCTCCCTCCCTCCCTCCCTCCCCTCCTGTCGGCTGATCTCAGATTCTCCTTGACGATCGCTTTCTTTTGTTTTTCGGGGGGGATAAAAAAAACAAAAAACGCTCGGAGCCAAACGGAGAAGCGGGTTGTATCGTCGGTGCCGCGCTCTCGACTTCAAACCCTATAAGATCTCCAGCCGCGCCTCACAGTGAGGCTTCAGACTTGAGGAAGAGGAGCAGGATGATGCTGAGCGGAGCAGATCTGGGCCGGCGGTGTCTTCTCTCTCTCACTCTCTCTCTCTCTGTCTGTGTTTTGTTTTTTTTTGCCTCGGCTTGACCCTCTGCAGCACCCTGGGGTGAGGCGGTGAGGGAGGCAGCTAGAGGGTCGCAGGATCGATCCCTGCAGCCGCATGATGTGTCCAAAATACCTGCCGAAAGAAAGAGAGTCCGTCCTAAGTTTAGGTTTGTTTAACGGAGCAATAAACCTCCAAGAAGTCTGATGCATTGTAACTTCCCTACAGTATAATAAGAGTTCAGTGGATAGGGTTTTTTGAAGAAATTAAACCGATTTTCATGCCAAAAAAGTCAGTGTTTCCCTGAAAAGACTGAAATTAGAATTGTATTCTTGTTTTTGGACGGGACACTAAAACTCTTCTAGGGTTCTTTTAGGGTCAGCAGCTCTTTAAGACAGGCAGACCCCCCCCCTCCCTCACTCCCTCACACACACACACACACACACACACCTATTCATAAGGAAACTCTGGGATACATTACTGCTCTTCAATGAAGAATTAATTTACAGAAAAACACAAATAAATAAACAAAATATGTAGAGAAAAACAGATTTTATTGCAGTTTTTCCAGACTCTTTCTGTAGGGAGAGACCTCCATCGTATTAGAATTGTATGATACTGACTGGCCGATATCTAATATTTAATAAAAGCCCAACATCTGCCTGATATATCGGTCTAACCCTACCTACAACCCTTTAAAAACTACCAGAATTTTTTTTTATTTTGTTTTAGCAATCATTTTGTGAGACTTTTTATCTCATAATTCAGACTTTTTTTTTTCTCACAAATGTATAGTAGGCTATGCATTCAATTAAAAAGGTCTCACAAGGCATGACCTGAAAAAAAAGTAAGAATTCTGACATGTAAAGTCAGAATTCTGAGATATAAAGTCAGAATTCTAAGAAAAAGTCAGAATTCTGAGATATAAAGTCAGAATTCTAAGAAAAAGTCAGAATTCTGAGAAATAAAGTCAGAATTCTAAGAAAAAGTCAGAATTCTGACTTCATAGCTCAGAATTCCCAACTTTTTTTCTCACACTTCTGACTTTATATCTCAGAATTCTGACTTTTTAGGAAAAAGTCAGAATTCTGAAAAATAAAGTCAGAATTACGAGAAAAAAATAGTCAGAGTTTTGAGAAATAGGCACAATTGCAAGAAAAAAAACTCACAATTCAGGCATTTTTTTTCATTTTATTCAGCGGCAGGAAGGAGCTTCCATACATACCGGTCTCTCTCTCTCTCTCTCTCTCTCTCTCTCTCTCTCTCTCTCTCTCTCTCTCTCTCTCTCTCTCTCTCTCTCTCTCTCTCTCTCTCTCTCTCTCTCTCTGGAAGGTAAATAAATACAACCAACCGAACTTGAACCATGACATCAGCGTCTCCCTCTGTGCCGGGTGCTCAGTGTGTCTCTGTACTTCAGCTGCTCAGTGGATGACACCGACTCTGCCGGGGTTAGGGCTTCGCCTCCCACTGCTGCCACCCACACTCACCGCACATGCACTCATGGCACTGCGAGGCTTACGTAGATGCCCCAAAGTTTTTTACAAACTACCTCTCCCTCTCTCTCTCTCTCTCTCTCCCTCACTCTCTCTCTCTCTCTCTTGTGGCCTTTTGACTTGAACCTCGAGAGTTTACTCCGTGGCAGGAACTCCGACTGGCGAGCGGCGGACGCGGCGTTTGGAGTGTGTGAAAGTAGGTTACAGTTTGCTTTTAGGACATGTAGCTAACCCCTCTGACCCTGGCTGGGTTCCTGCTCCCACACCCCTTCAGCACACACACACACACACACACACACACACACACACACACACGTCTCCCTGACGGTCATGGCCTCCGGGACTCGGCTACCGGTGTCAGAGTGCACCAGCAGCCCGGAGAAGCTTTCACATAGCGGCAGCAGTCAAAAACGCTGCAGATGTGGCATGTTTGTTTTCCCCGGCTCTTGTCCCCGACCCTCCGCCCCGGTAATGACACGTCACCGCCGTCGCCGTCATCGCCCTCGCCGCCGTCGCCCTCCGTTTATCGGCGGCGCTGTCGCAGCGGATGAGCGGCCTCTCCTCTCTGCGCCGGGTTGAAGCTGAAAGGGTTTGAGCTTCAGAGTCAGAAGTCTGCCGCTCGCCCCCCCTGACGCTCGCCCCCGGACGCTCGCCCCCGGACGGCCCGTTCTCATGTTGACGAAAACAAACAACCGCCGTACGTATTTCATGTTGACAAAAACAACAACCGCCGTCCACCTCGGAGACGCAGAACTCAGTCTGAAACATGTCCCCGGCCGTTTTGCTGCAGGGTTAAACTGACATGAAGGTGATTGGAGCGACCCTTCATGTGTTTATCCTCCGTCTCTCCTGCATTACTGCTGAAAACAGCGGTCACATGTGTAAAAGATCATGCATTTATCCTCCATTCTAACCTGCATTAGTACAGTATATAGCGGTAGTCTTTGTAAAAGTCCCGCTTCATGCAGTCATCCTGCACTCATTCTTCCTTAAATATGTTAAAGTATCGTCAAATTAATGCTTTGTAATTCATGTTTTTTAACCAGTTTGTGGAACTTTTGAGAGCTGAAAGGAGAGTCTTGATTTTTCCAAGCAATGACAAGCTGATTTTCTCTTGTTTCCAGACCTATCAGCTTATTTCATGATATTTTTAGTCAAATTCTCTCACTGCACTGGCAGATAATCTGCTGGTTTCAGTAAATTTCACTTGATTCATGCCAATATGACTTCTTCTTTCAAGAAATCATCATAAAACAATGAAGAAAATCTAGAAACAAGAAACTTTCTCCAAGACAATTTCACTTTTACCAAGAAAATGTCCTGAAACAAGTTACATTCTCCTGGAAAAAAGTTTTTGAAATTTGTTGAAACCGTAAAATTATCTGCCAGTGCAGTGAGATGCTGACAATTTTTCCTTAACCCCTCGCACCCTGAGTTTCCCCTTAGTATCCTAGGATGAGGCAATTCTTAGTATTTCTGGTGATTTTGGTACTTGGAGGTGTGAAGTAATCACAGTAAAAAAACTGAATCATATTACTGTGCCATTTCCCCACAGTCACCAACTATAAGACACGCCCCCGTGTACAAGCCAGTCAGATTTTGCTCCAGTTTCTATGTAGACACTGGACTGTCTGAAATCGACCAATCAGCGCTAAGAGGAGGACGGGCCTTCCAGAATGGCCAGCCAATCAGAGCAGTAGCTCATTAGCATAAGAAGCTGCTTATGTAAAACAACCTATTTTCTTGTAGGTGGGAAACAAACACTGGGAAGTGAATAGCTAAAGCTATAACTAAACCATTTTTACTGAAAAAAACTTAACAGATGTATTTTATAGACACCAGGTAATTATATAAAATTGCTGAAAAAGCAAATGATACCCCTCCTTTAATATCCCCTGAAGTAGCTTCAAAGTTATAAAAAATACATTTTCCATACTGTACGGCAACATAATATACAGTACATATTGTGTATCTGCTTGTTCCAACGCTTCATTGAAGCTCAAGCATCTTACTGAGTGAAATATTCAAACCAAAGACGCTGCAACACTACAGCAAATGGAAAAACTCCAGATGTTTGTGCTTCATTTTCTACACATTCCCCTGTAATTCAGCCTGACATGTTTGGTATCTTTGGAAACCTCGGGATCTGGACTAGAATTTAAAATAAAGTAATGTGTGTTTGAACAAAAGCTCGGCCGTCAAACGTGTGTTTGTAATGATGATCCTGCAGGATAGAAGTGGTTTTTTAAATATCGTATAGTATCGTCAAATTAGTCAAATTAAAAAGTTCAATCGGGCCGTTCCTTGTAACTTTCGAGAGCTGAAAAGAGAGTCGAACTTTATTTTTCCAGGCAGCTCCTCTTGGGGATTGATCAGAAGTGCAGCAGTAGAAATGCAGCAGTAGAAGTGCAGCAGTAGAAATGCAGCAGTAGAAGTGCAGCAGTAGAAATGCAGCAGTAGAAGAGCAGCAGTAGAAATGCAGCAGTAGAAGAGCAGCAGTAGAAATGCAGCAGTAGAAGTGCAGCAGTAGAAATGCAGCAGTAGAAGTGCAGCAGTAGAAGTGCAGCAGTAGAAGTGCAGCAGTAGAAATGCAGCAGTAGAAGTGCAGCAGTAGAAGTGCAGCAGTAGAAATGCAGCAGTAGAAATGCAGCAGTAGAAGTGCAGCAGTAGAAATGCAGCAGTAGAAGAGCAGTAGAGATGCGGACATGCAGCTCCAGGTGGGCGCTGAGCAGCGGCTGCATGTGTGTGAGGGTTTCTGATGAGAATACACAGGTTGTCAGCATCGCCCAGAGAGCTTTCCAGGGAACACTTGCGTGAAACGGGCGCGATGTTCCCGCCAACGCACTCGTGTTTCTTTTGAGTTTATACGAGTCGCAGTATACACATGCCATAACACAGAAATATTTTGTCAATAGGCATATACAAAGCTCTCGCCGGGCCACAGGAGAGCCATGAGAGAGTGTCCAATGTTTTTAAGAGGTCGATTCTGTGTTAAAAACAATGGGCAGTAAAAAAATCCCCTCGCCGGAGGAAAATAGCCACTTTCACCGCGGCTCCCAGGACGAGTGTTTACACATGCTCAGCTGGATCCGCCGGACCCCACCTCGCCGCCGACCTGCGCCGCCGTACAAATAAACAGGAAGGCCACAGGCACTTGGACCGGGGCCACGCTCATAATTCACCAAAAGCACTATATTTTGCAGAGGGCCGGGACGCTTTGGTGTGGCTCCAGCAAAAGGAATAAACTGTTAATCCATAAAAAGGCACGCTGGTTATGCGATACAGCACTTAGGTGCCATCTGAAAGCCTCATATCCTTTTAGCACTCGCCCTCTGTGAGCGCCGCCGCTTGATTTGGACGGGAGTTAAAAGGGAATTGTTAACAATGGGGATCGTATAACATGGATGTTATGGTTGTTTGTTAGAAGCATATTTATGTTAGTAGAAGGGGAAAAACTGTATTTATGAAAAAAAAAAAAAAAAAAAAGTTATACGCTTTATTGCTGTGGCATTTTGGGTAAAGAAGCATGGCGACCCGACCTGCTAAAGCATGAATTTAAAAAGTTTCTAAACAGTTGGCAGCAGGAAAACTATTGAATTTTCAGTTCTAATTTAGCATGAAATTGAAATTTTACACTTTAATTTTAATAACAAGCCCTTATTGACAGACTGTTGTTCTGTCTTCTGTCTTGTTAGTGTGAAACAACACACTGCAAAAAATGACAAAGCTGTCCAGTGATTTTCTCTTGTCTCCAGACCTATCAGCTTATTTCATGATATTTTTAGTCAAATTCTCTCACTGCACTGGCAGATAATCTGCTGGTTTCAGTAAATTTCACTTGATTCATGCCAATATGACTTCTTCTTTCAAGAAATCATCATAAAACAATGAAGAAAATCTGGAAACAAGAAACTTTCTCCAAGACAATTTCACTTTTACCAAGAAAATGTCCTGAAACAAGTTACATTCTCCTGGAAAAAAGTCACATTTGTTGAAACCGGTGAAATTATTAAGATGATTTCACCAAAAAAAAAAATCCTAAAATAAGCTTGATAAGTCTGGAGACAAGACGAAATGATTCAACAAGTTTGTCAGTTTTTGCAGTGTAGGAAATCACATTTAAAGCATCATCTTCAGATGCTTCCAGCTTCCTTTCCTTGCAAACGACGACACAGAAAAGGAGAAGAAAAACAGGCATTTTTTGCACTTTGATGCTCAAGACGAACGTGACAAACATGAAAAGCAATCTTCAAAACGATCTTCATCCATCCGCCATTTGAAGTGCTGAAATGAAAGTTGCACATGAACGAGCGACTCGGAGAGATTAAATCCTACAGGAAGCAGAATTGGAAGTGAATTGGAATTTCAGGGAGTTGAATTTAACTCAATTAAATTCTGTGAAATTCCATGTTTTTTTTTGGGGGGGGGGGTTTCTTACCACTGAGATTACACATAGTGCTATATATCATCAATACTGAATATCATAAAATGGTAAAGTCTCTATGAAATGAACTCCCATTACTTCCTGGAAAACAGAGTATCTTTCATGGTGACCTCATGCTGCACCAGGAGGCCTAAATATAAATTTCTAACCAATAAAACCATCAAATCCAGGAAGTAAAGATGCCATTTCATGCAGTCTTCCTTTCAGCTGGTATTTGATGCAGAACATGTAATGGTAATCCATACATTATGACTGAATGTGTTTGATTTGTTGAATTTGTCTTTTATTTGATTCATAATATTTGATTTATAATGTTTAGCGAGTCGAGGCAAACTCTCTTAGAAGTGGAATTTCATGGAATTTAACCACCGAGGGCGTTCCAGGAAAACTCCCCAGCGAATTGATGAATTGTTAAGCTTCATCATTATTTAATTTACAAGAAGTTAACACAATTAGAGAATGTAGAAGAATGACTGTTTTGATCATAGTTTCTCTGTTATCTCTCTACCTACAATACAGACAGTCATGGGATTCTGAACAAAATCATATCTGACAATAAAAATATTCTCAGATTTGGGTCCGAGAGACAAAATCAGAGGCTTTTCCTGAAAAATCTGCATGGCAACACTGCTTACTTAAAATATTGGCCTTAAAAAACCCAGGAACCGCATACTAACGTACTGCCTACTACATACTCAGTGAGTATGTACTGCATACTGCCTACTAAATGATTGAAATTATGAAATTAAATATGCCATTACCAGCAGACTGCTCACACTGAAGTATACAGCCAAGTATCCCAGAATGCATTTCACACCAGCTGTTGTAATTTTGGCTCTACGACTGTTAACATGTCACTTTATTAAGTTTTAATATTTTTTTCAGGCGAGAAAGTAACCATGTAGATTCCCAATATGTGCTCAGTTTATCCAAATAACGCCTGTTTGGAAATCTGCTGCGACGTTTTCGGAGATTTGGGACCAGGACCGTCCGGCTTCCACAGTCTGAAGAGATGCAATGCATTCTGGGGCGGTTGAGCGTGTCCAGTAAGCTCACGCCGCATACTCAGAAATTCTTGTTAATCTAGTATACATCCGGGCATTTCTCGCGTACACAAAATTCACATACTATGCAGTTGGAACGCACTACATACTCAATTTCACGTCATACTCAGCCTCAGTTAGTGAATAAGTGTTATAAGAACTATTTTAAATCTGATTATTCATTTTTTTTTTGTCATTTTTATGGCCTTAAAATGGTAAAATTGAGAGATATTGAATACTGGTGCAAAACATGGCGACTTAAGTCTTAAAATCTCATCAAATGGGGGGAATCACTGCTGCACACAGGTGAAGAAAAGCCTCACAACAGCTTCTTCTAAAATGACTCAGAAGCGCCGAATCCCAGTGGATCCACAGCTTTCTGTGGCATTCTGGGATTTCTCCAGACGTTTGGACGCACCGGCCCTCGCTGCGACGGGGCAGCGGGAAATATTTCACAATTAAATAAACAGCAGGAGGAGGGGGGGGAGGACTTACAAAATACACCTCTTTTGCAATATAAACAGGATTTTCATCTAAATTGTGTACACAGCCGCTGCAGTTCAGCTGGAGCGTCTCAGGTCTGAGCTCACTAATATGGCAAACAGCGGCGATGCGGATATCACTCACGCCGACCCCAAAGTAAATACAGGCCGGCGATTGGGCCAAGGTAACAATCGAGGTTGTGTACGATATGATGGAATGCACCTCCTCGCACAAAAACCTCCCATTAAACGCTAGTTCAAATATTTAGATTTCTTTTCGGTGTAAATATAACAGAAAGTTTCACAGTTTTGGCATTGTTTGGAAGGGCGAGGAACCGGTTCCCGTTATAAATGAGAGTTCAGTGACAGGTGGCGATGCGGAGAGCGCCGGTGGGGGGGTGGGGGGAGGAGGGGGGGGTGCTGGGAGGTAAACAGATCGCTGTAACAATACGCGCCGCCGCCGCGTTCTGGGGGAAGCGGAGAGACGCGGGGACATATTTCACGAGACGGGAGTCGGGAGTTTTATTGCCTCGGTCGGGCTGGAGGAGGAGAAGACGCACACCGAGCGCAGGCCCTCCGCCCGGGATTGATTTCACGATTTCGCCATGTTTTTCCCCCCCTGTCTACCCGTTTAAACATTTCCAAGGGACAAGTATGTGTGTGTGTGTGTGTGTGTGTGTGAGAGAGAGAAAGAGATTCTCCAAATGCACACACACACACTCACTCATATACAGCAGGCACAAACACTGCAACCCTATCACTTTCCACTTCCCCTTGATGTGTGGCATGTACAGACCGAAAGCGCACACACACACACACACACACACACACACAGTTGTATTTCTACATAATCCTAAACCTAAACCTAACCCTAAACTAACCTTAACCCTGGAGGAAAAAATCAACCCAAAAACTGTTAAAAATGCATCGTGCATTTCTTGTATTCAACACGTTTCCAGCAGCTCCAGTGCAGTTTGATATGAGAAAATGTTTCAGGATGTAAAACATCAGCGGTAAACGTCAGGTTTTGGTGTCAGTCCCTCAGAATCAAAGAGCGAGGGCTTCTTTCTAGAGCCGCCATTTTGCACCGAGAGACGTTCAACAATCATACAGGGAGAAATCCATCGTAGAAGAGGAGAGAGACCAGTTTCTCCACCCACAGGAGCAGGAGAGAGACCAGAATGCACTGCAGCAGAGAGACAGGCTGGGGGTTTGAGTGAAGGGGTCGAAAGGCATTCTGGGAAACGTAGGAAATCACTGACTGCAGTACTTGAGGGAAAGTGGGTTCACCAAAAAAGATGATTGATGATTCACTACCAGTCAATAGTCTGGACCCACCTGACTGAATGTTCTGTGTGTTTCATTCTCTTAAAGCCATTTTGATCTAAAGGCTTCTGCTTAAATGCTTGAAATGAGTTTCTTAGACAAATATAAATAGTGAAGTTGATCCTATGTATGAATTTCTTTCCAAAGCCTTTTCCTTTCCATCAAGGCAAAGGGCGGCTACTTTAAAGAATCTAAAATATAAGATAGTTTTGATTTAACACTTTTTTTGGTCGCTGCATAATTCCATTTGTGTTATTTCATAGTTTTGACGTCTTTACTGTTATTCTAAATAGTGTCCAAACTTTTGACTGGTAGTGTATATAACAGTGTAAGTATGCCCTTAATAACACTTAAATAACGCCATAAAGAAGTGAGAACGATCAAAATGTCCTCAGTTTGGAAGATTCTCCTCATCTTTCTATCCTTGTGAGGACATTTGTTCTTCTTCACACACACACACACACTCAATCAAGCCAAACCCCACACTGCAAAAAACCTCCATCTTAACGAGTCATCTAGTCTCATATTCAGCCTTCAGATTGTTCTTAAACCAAGAGAAACATTCTGCAGTGAGGAGAGATAACTCCACTTGTTTCCAATGCAGCTTCACTTGTTTCAGGAGTTTTCTAGAAATGAGTGTCAGTCTGTTGAAACCAGTCAGAATAAGGCAGATCACTGCACTGCTGTCAAGAAAATGACTCTTGATTCTACAAAATTCTTCAAACAAGTTGATTTGCATTGGAAACAAGTGAAATTATCAAACCTCACTGGCAGATTTCTTCACTTATTTGAAGAAAATTCAGATTTTAGGACTCAATAACAGACTAAATGTTAAGATGGAGTTTTTTTGCAGTGCATCGCCCTTCGCTTCACTGTCCGGCTCAGAAAACGGGGGGAAAAAAGCCGCAGCAAATGAGCGCGGGGGGGTGGGGGGGGGTGGGGGGGGGATCCTGACATGCGTCTCATGGTTCCCGGTCGCCGTAATGAACCGGGCTGAAAGCGACTTTAAAGGCGCTCGTCTGGCCGGCGGACCCTCGCACCCGGGCGCCGATCAATAGGAGGAGGCTTTGATAATTTGCTCGGCGCTTCATTAAAAGCGGAGGATGCCCCTCTTCTCTCGTCACATCAGAGGATTAAAAAAAAAAAAAAACACACACACACATTAAAAACTTCTCCCCCCCCCCCCCCCTCCCCCCCTTCTGCTGGTAAACACACTCCGGAAGAGATGAGCCTTTTCCAAAAAAAACGCCGAGATATCAAAGCCGGTTAATTTGCCCGGTTAGGAGAATCTGTCAGCGCTTAAGAGGGAGGAGGAGGAGGAGGGGAAACCTCGGGGAGGAGGACGGAGCGGCGGCCGGCGTCGACTTAAACGCGACGTGACGCGTCCGAAAGCCGTGACCGGCCCGTCTTCGTCTCATCGCACGGCGTCTGCACGGGAGAAATTGTCTTAACGTCTTTCTGTGTGTGTGTGTTCCCGGCTTCAGAATTATTTACTTCAAAACCAGCATCTGGTTTCTTTTAAAAACGGGCTTAAAATTTAGATTCGGACACACACACAAAAAGAAAAAACTGAAAAAGTAATCCTAATACTGCTTGCTGCGAGTGAAATGAGGTTCATTAGCGTTTTGATGCGACTTGGTAATCACCCTTCAAATATATAAGAAGCAGTAAACATGAATTAGCGAGAGAGAGAGAGAGAGAGAGAGAGAGAGAGAGGGGGAAGGAGAGGAAAAACCCGGCAGCAGAAGCTCATTGGTAATGCAAAACTTTAATACTTGAGACTGAAGAGGCTTGACATGCCGAAGTGTAATGTCAGCTATCGATCGGCGGTTGGGTGTCTCGGTGTCGGGGCCCCATTGACATTCTCTCATCTTACGAGGCAGAGGGAACTTGTTATATCTGTTTACGGCGGGTCGGGGGGGGGTGGGAGGGGGGTGGGGGGGTTGCGGGGCGGGGCAACGCAGCGCGCGGCCCGGACCTGCCAGGAATCCTGGTCGGGACGGCACGCGACCCCCCGGCTGCTCCCGCTGCCGCTTCTGGGAAGGGAACGGTGTAAAAAAAAGAAAAGAAACGCGGATCTTCTGGCGCGTTTAGCTGTTGACTGTAAGTGCAAAGGCAATTGATCACACACACACACACAACCCCCCCACCAACACGTATTCACATATGCACACACACACACACACACACACATGTAAGGAGCTGCTACCCCTAAAATCATCCCTGCTCTGGGTTTCAGTGAAGGTTCGACTGATATCGTTTTTTTGAAGGCCGATACTGATATTTTCTCTTATGACTATTTCACTAATTCAGTTTGTGTACATGCAGTAAGGTTTGACTCATATGGGTTTCTGAAGGCTTATAACAACACCAATATTTTTAGATTGAAGCTGCCGATGACCAATATTTATGCAGATATTCTGTATCTTTAATTTTGTCTACTTTCAAGCCAAAAATCTTCAAAAACTTCAGTATTCAGTGTCTTTTTTTCTTCTCATCAGGGTGGAAAAGCCTCTGAAGCAGCATTCAGAGCATCATGGGACACTAAAACTCTCCACTGAAACCAGACTGATGAAATTCTTTTAGTGTCAGCAGCTCTTTAAGGCAGAGAGACACCACACCTATTCAATTAGTAGAGAAACTCTGGGAGACATTACTGCCTTTAGAAGAAGAATGAATTTACAAAAATAGCATAATAAAAACAATTCAATGAATACATAAGAGGAAGCTCCATCATATCAGAGGGATTTAATAAAAGTTTTAGTGTCCCATGATGCTCTAAATGCTGTTTCAGAGGCTTTTCCACCCTGATGAGAAGAAAACTCTGAGAGAAACACTGAATACTTTGAAGTTTTTGAAAGCTTTTTTGGAAGTTTTTGGCCTGAAAATGGTCAAATGTAAAGATAGAGAATATCTGCATAAATATTGGTGATGTTTGGACATTTTTGACAGCATCAAACCATCACGGGACACAAAAACTCTCCACTGAAACCAGGGTTAGACTGATATACCAGGCCTTTTATTAAATATCAGATATCGTCCACCTCTGATATTCTACCATTGAATGTGTGTGGTGGGTCGTTCTGCCTTAAAGAGCTGCTGACACTAAAATTATTTCATCAGTCTGGGTTTCAGTGGAGAGTTTTAGTGTCCCATGATGCTCTGAATGCTGTTTCAAATGTAAAGATATAGAGAATATCTGCGTAAATATTGGTGATGTTTGGACATTTTGGACATTTTTTTCACTGGGAGAGTATTGCATCTCTCCTGAAAACACACACACACACACACACACACACATCCCAAGCTACCCCCCCCTCCTCCCCTCCCCTGAATATTGACCCATATCACTTCCCATACCACACCTCCAAACCGCCGGCTCTTCACATGTATTTTCTGTAAAGCGCTCGACAAATCCCAGAAAGTGGAACATGGCGAGCGTTTGTGTTGTTGTTGTTAGGTGACAAGTCAACTCCCCCCCTCCTCCTCTTCCTCCTCCTCCTCCCCCCCCCCTTCCCCTTTAGGGAGGTGGCATGTACAGTACCCCCACCCCTCCGCCCCCCCCCCGGCCCGTCGCTCTCAGCAGGGGTTATTGATAGTGACGTGCGCTCGCAGTGCACCTTCCCAGTCGCCTGTCAGACAGATGCGTGCTGGCAGGTCCGGTCCTCCCTCCCTCCCCCCCCTCCCCGCCGCGTGGGAGCTGTCAGGAGGGGGAGGGGGGTGTTGTCATGCGCCTGCACCCCCCCCCCCCCCCGCCTTCCCACCCTCCTCACCCTTCTCCTCCACACCTTTTTTTTTTTTTTTTTTTTTTTTTTGCTTCCAAAATTACATAAAAGTGAGATAATTTGACTAAAAATATCACGCAATAAGCTTGATAGGGTCTGGAAACAAGATAAAATCACTGGACTTATCTGTGTCTATTTGTTTTTAGTGAAATCATCTCACCGGTTTCAACAAATGTGACTTTTTTTTTTCCCAGGAGAATGTAACTTGTTTCAGGACATTTTCTTGGTAAAAGTGAAATTGTCTTGGAGAAAGTTTCTTGTTTCCAGATTTTTTTCATTGTTTTATGATGATTTCTTGAAAGAAGAAGTCATATTGGCATGAATCAAGTGACATTTACTGAAACCAGCAGATTATCTGCCAGTGCAGTGAGAGAATTTGACTAAAAATATCATGAAATAAGCTGATAGGTCTGGAGACAAGAGAAAACCACTGGACAGCTGTACTGGTTTGTTATTGGCTTTTTTCTTAAATATCCCATAAATATCCGCTTCAACATGGAAGCTAAACTTCGCTTTTCCACTCTGACAAGAATAAAGTCATGGGGGGCGGGGAACAGTGACACCATGGAAACACCCCCCCCCCTCTCCTCCACCTCCACCTCCACCCCTTGTGTTTTTTTTATTTTTGCTTCTGTCCCTCGGCCTCGCCAACGTCAAAGAAAGGCAGCTGGCGGGTCTCTTGATCTCTGCCCCCTTTTTTTTTTCTTTTTTTATTATTATTATTTTCCTCTTCTCTCCCTCAAAGCCTGCAGAGGTGAACCCCCCACCCCCCCTCCTCCCCCTCCTCCCCCTCCCCCCCTCCTCCCCCTCCCCCCCTCCTCCCCCCTCCCCCTCCCAATGCGGCGTTTGCTGCGATGCGTCGTCGCTACAAGGTGAGCTCAGCTGCCTGCACCGGTTAGCCTCCGTTTGAGGATCCCCAGGTCTGTCACTGTGGATCTTTTTTCCCTTTTTTTCCCCCTCCTCCTCCTCCTCCTCCTCCTCCTCCTCTTCTTCCCTCTCAGCCCTCAGGATAAGGATGAACCGTTTCACTCTGCGCTCCGCATTACTGTCGCTTTTCACCGCCGCGTTTAGAAAGACATACCTCCCCTCCCTCCACCCTCCAACCCCCCCTAAATAGCTTGTTTAACGCCAGCGTTTCCAGAAGGTGTATCCTGCGCGGCGGCGGCGGCTCGACGGCTGCGACAGGTAATGAGTTGGGGCCCCGCGTGGCTTCGGGGGGGCCGACATGACTGCACGCGTGTGAGAGTGTGAAATTACCTGACACAGGCTTTCATCGACGCAAGGTGCTTCCCCCGTCTGTGTCATCGCAGCCGTGGGATTTGTATCACACATGTTCACACACAGAGAGAGAGAGAGAGAGAGAGAGAGAGAGGGAGAGAGAGGAGAGGAGGGGGGTGGGAGAACATAACATATGCCATTTGGTGAAGGCTTTAATCCAAACCGCCTAATGGTACAGTGAGCACATACAGTTTTTCAGCTCCAGTGGAAATAGCAGTGTTGTGTCGACTTTACTCTAGACCAGATTCTCAACCTTTTACATATCAAGGACCCCCATTTGATGAGATTTTTAGACTTAAGTCACCATATTTTGCAGTATTCAATACCCTGCAAAAACAATCTGCATCTTAACAAGTCATTTACTCTATTATTGAGTCCTAAAATCGTAATTTTCTTAAAACAAGTGAAAAAATCTGCCACTGAGGTTTGATAATTTCACTTTGCAGCTTCACTTGTTTCAGGAGTTTTCTAGAACAGAGTGTCAGTCTGTTGAAACCAGTCAGAATAAGGCAGATCAAGAAAATGACTCTTGATTCTACTAAATTCTTCAAACAAGTCGATTTGTATTGGAAACAAGTGAAATTATCAAACCTCACTGGCAGATTTTATCACTTATTTTGAGAAAATGACGATTTTAGGACTCGATAATCGACTAAATGACTTAAGATGGAGATTATTTGCAGTGTATCGCTAAATTTGACCATTTTAAGGCCAAAAAAATGTCAAAAATAAAAATAAAATAAGAATAATCAGATTTAAAAGAATTCTTATGACTGTGTTTCACTAACTGAGTTTGTGTACTTGCAGTAAGGTTTGACTGATATGGGTTTTTGAAGGCCGATATTTTTAGATTTCCAAAAACTTAGAAGTATGCAGTGTTTCCATGCAGATTTTTCTTCTTGACAGAGAGGAAAAGCCTCTGTGATTTTTGTCTCTCGGACCCAAATCTAAGAATATTTGTATTGTTAGATTTGATTTTGTCCAGAATTCCTTGACTATCTGTAGAGCTGCAGGTAATCTTTGGTCTGTGAGTCAAAACTCAGTAAATCCTGCACACTCACATCTAGTCTTTTTTTTAACCAAGTCACTTTTCTTTAAACAATTTTAAAGTTCTAAAAAATGCATGACAAGAAAAACGTAAATTGATATGAATCGCAGTTTAAATCGCAATTGCAACATTGTGTCAAATAATCACAATTTGATTTTTTGTCTATATTTTTCAGCCCGAATGTAAACACATCAGTCAAATTATTTGCCATAACCTGATTATTTAATCTGAGGTTATTAGTATGTATGTAAACTGGCTCAGGGATTGAAACCTCTAACCGTGGCGGTGTTAATGCCTTGCTCTTCCCACTGAGCCACACAGTCAGACAGAGAGAAGAAGAAGAAGAAGAAGAAGAAGAAGAGTTAACAGCATCAAAATGTTTCAGGAGAAAAGCCGGACGAGGCTCAGCGGCGGCGGCGGCGGCGGCGGAGCGGGAGAGTAATAACCCGCACGTGTCGGGACGAGCCCCGAAATACTAAATGGATCATAAGTAATAATCACCCGGGGGTTGCAGACAATAAGCCCCCCCACCGGTATCTCCATCCATTCGTCTTGGAAAAGGAAATTACTAAATCCAATACAGTTCGATAAAAATCTGGCCCGTCTGGATCGGCTGCCGGGGGATAATGCGGCCCGATAACGCCGCTCGTTTCCGGCAACGCGCCATCCGTCATCCGGGGGTCGCTCCCCTGGTCAAGCTGTCTGCCGGGCCGATGGATGACTGCGGGGGCTCGGCGCCACGCTCCGCCACCCGGGGTCACAAAGTTTACTGGATTTTTTAACTGTGGGAGTCGTTTAGTTGCTTTCCACCGCTCTGTTGTCCCGCAGTAAAGGCCCGCTTCACTCCGGAGTTTATAATTGTAAGCAACTTTTTGTCTTGAGTCTTTGACTTTGTCTCTTTAGTTGCTGATTCTTGCTCTTCTTACTTTGGCTGCACTGCAAAAAAAATAACAAGCTGCCCAGTGATTTTATCTTGTCTCCAGACCTATCAGCTTATTTTCATTTATTTTTAGTCAAATTCTCTCTCTGCACTGGCAGATAATCTGCTGGTTTCAGTAAATTTCACTTGATTCATGCCAATATGACTTCTTCTTTCAAGAAATCATCATAAAACAATGAAGAAAATCTAGAAACAAGAAACTTTCTCCAAGACAATTTCACTTTTACCAAGAAAATGTCCTGAAACAAGTTACATTCTCCTGGGAAAAAGAAAAGTCACATTTGATGAAACCGGTAAAATTATCTGCCAGTGCAGTGAGATGGTTTCACTAAAAAAACTAAAAGTTTTTGCAGTGTGTTTGTAATGTTGTCAGTGTGGGACTTTAAAGTCACACTGAAATAAAAAACACATTCACCTATTTGACAATTTATGCCAAAAAAACAACAAAAAAATGCATTTTCTTGTGTTTTTATATCAAAATCTCATTACTTTTACTTCCTGGAACACAGAATATCATTAATGATGACATCATTGTGTACCAGGAGGCGTATTTTTGAACAGCCCCACCCCTCCGCTCCTCCCAATCAAATCAAACTGCCTCTCTCTCCCTAACTGATCTCCCATTGGTTTAACGCTCTCTAAATGCTGTTTCCTTGTTACTTTTATCTTATTCTACTGTTGCGTTCGCTGCATGTCGCTCTGCAGGAGATTGTCAGCTGGTTCCCTTAAAAGTAAAAGTACTTAGAGACTTAAATCATCTCTAATTCTGTGTTTTTTCCTCTAATTCTGTATTTTTTTTTGCTTGTTAGGAGACAATTTTGACTCAGTTTGGCTTGAATGTTGGGATTTTACAGCAACTAAGATGTAGCAATGTAAAAGAAAATGTTGTTTCTTTACATACATGATGATTGTAGGGACACAGGAATATTTATCACATCTATTGTCTGGGTGCTGTGATCTCTGACCTTTGACCTATTCCTATTTGTTGCGTTTAATGTTGGCGATTCCAGGAATTTAATCAGCTAAACACCTGAAATGTAAAGTAATCTGCCGGTCTGCTGCGCTGGGCGTCCTGCAGTCTGACCTGTAACTCTGCACAGCTGCAGGTTTGTGTTTTTGGCAGGAAAACGCAGAATACAGAGCGTTTTCACACTGTAAAAAGTCGGGTTTCATCAGGAGCCGCTTAGCAACTCAGGGTTCCTGTGTAGAAAAAACAAAATCCCTAAAGGAGTCCTTGAGGAACCCCAATGTGTTTGAGCAGTTTTGGAGGGTTGTGAGATGATTTATTGGATAGGAAGAAGCATATTTCTACTACACAAATGTATTTTCATGTCTATTTTGTCAGATTTTTGTATTATTTTTGCTTTTTTCTTGGAGAATACAAAATAGTTTTCAGCTTCTCAGCCTTCTTTGATGATGAATCAAATGAAACGACCTGAAAAGGGAAAATTGCTTCGTTTTAAGGGGTCACAAGCCAAAAAAGGTTCAGAACCCCTCTGTGTCCAAGATTTGTGGATCCTTGTGAACCCTCTTCTGAAGCGGTTCTTCCAGGTTCTTCTCCTGTGGTTGCTTAAGAACCTCTGAAAGCTTTTTCTTGAAGCCCCTTTCACTTTTTTGGACAAAAAACCTGGTTTGATTAGCGGTAAAGGAGCCAATTAGCACCTCAGGGTTCCTCATTTGGAAAAGAAAAACTCTAAATGATTCCTTGAGGAACCCCAATGTGTTTGAGCATAATTTTGGAGGGTCATGATGAGATGATTTATTGGATTGGAAAAAAGATATTTCTACTATACAAATGTCTATTTTTTCAGATTTTTTGCTAATTTTTGCTTTTTTCTTGTGAAATACAGAATAGTTTCCAGCCTCCTCTGATAATTAATCAAATGAAATAACCTGAAAAGGAAAAATTGCTTAATTTTAAGGCGTCACGAGCCAAAAAAGGTTGAGAACCCCTCTGTGTCCGAGGTTTGTGGATCCTTGTGAACCCTCTTCTGAAGCGGTTCTTCCAGGTTCTTCTCCTGTGGCTGCTGAAGAACCTCTAAAAGCTTTTTCCTCCTCTTTAGAGAGCGTGAAACCCAAAGCGTTCACAAAGCACCAGGAAGTTCCTCAAGGTTTCCGTGTGCAAATGGAGGGCGCAGAAATGAATACTAATCGCCTATTACGATGCAGATTTGCTCGGCAGCCGGCTGCGGCGGCGGCGGTCTGGCCTCGGGGAGAACGGGACGTCGTCTTTTACTTTGGGTGCCGCCTGACCTCGGCGTGACCCGCGATTAAAGAGAGACAAATGTTGCTGCTTGTTAATGAGCAAAGAGCAGCGGCGCTCATGAGAAGGTGTAAATATTGGGACTCTATCAGAGAGGGAGATGGGATATTAGCAAAATGGAGTTCTACAGGGAAGGGAACGAGGGAGGGGTTACTCAGATTTATTGATAATGAGAATCAAAATCTCTTCCAGGACAATAAATGGATGCAAACAGGAATTCTTCTTTATGGTGTTGGTGCAGAAGTCTTAGATTTTTTATATCAATTTTGCCTTAGATGTGTATTTGTCTTCTGCATCAGTGTGTCAGCAGACTGCTCTTTATACTACATTTTCTGATATTTAGAAGCTTTTCATTTCATTTCCAAGCATCTTTGCTTTATGGTTTTTTTTGTACATGTGCCTAAGACTTTTGCACAGTACTGTATTTTACTTCTTTAACCTATATTTTGCCAGGTTGTGTCACTGAGATGCAATCTCTTTTTCAAGAGGGGACCCGGTGCAAGAAATGGTCGTGTGAGCAGCAATGTTACATGTTGCAGTACATGCAAAAAATACATACAAGATGGGAAGTCCTGTTGGCTCAGTGGTTTAAAACATGTACCATGTAATGTCCGTTTGAATCTGGCCCAGGACCTTTGTTGCATGTCATCTCTCTCTCTCTCTCTCTCTCTCTCTCTCTCTCTCTCTCTCTCAATTCAATTTCAATTCAATGTGCTTTATTGGCATGACAGTTCACAAACAAACAATATTGCCAAAGCATGTAACAAGAGATTAATCATCAATTAAATTATTAAATAACAAAAAAAAATGAAGTAACAGAAAAAGTAACTCTCTCTCTCTCTCTCTCTCTCTCTCTCTCTATCAGGAATCCAGTTCAGATCAGATTAAGCGTCGTACTGGAGGACCAGAATGGAAATAAGCCTTCGGGCTTTATTGTGTTTTCATCCTCGGCGATTTTTAATGTATGTAATGACTGCAGTGCAGTGTTATATGTGTTTTTTAATCATCAAATAAATTCATTCATTCATTCATCAGGTTCCTCCTCCACCAGTAAAGGATTCTGGTCCAACAGCAGGAACTGGACTGGACGTTTTCATCTGTTGGTCACATGAGAAGTTTAGCTAACGCTTCAGTTTAGCAGCTGGAACAGTTTGCTTCAGGTTAGCTTCAGGTTTTACTCATGGTTCAATAAATGAGAACTTGTTGTCATGAGTTGGGATATTATTTTTTTTTATTGCTTATTCTGTTCTGTTTGTGTGTTTATATTCTAGATTTCTTTCCCTCTGCTGAATCCTTTTACTTTTGCTGCTGCATTGACTTACAGTAATGGATAGGATCAAGTTTTATTGATCCCTGTGAGGAAAATCAATAAAGCTTTATCCAATCCAGGGTTCGGTAAGTCAGTTTTAAAAAAGTATTCCATCACAGGTGCTACTTACCTCTTCAAACCTGCAGTCAATAGCATCAGTGTCAGTAACATAATCCAGACTCAGGAACGTATTCTGATACTTTCACATTACTTTGTCATAAAGCTACAGGTAAGAAAACCTGAAAAAAACAAGTTCAGGAAACTTATTTCATGTTTGCATACAGATTTTCTTCTGTGTCTCATTTTTTTGTGAAGACACAGAACAGCTCACACTACTGAGTCTCTTGCTTTCACTTTAAAAGTATTCCCATAAGTAATCCTCTCATTTTTCACAAGTATCTGTAATCAGTTACTACCCAAACCTGAACTTTTATTATATGACTATACTGCATGTATAAAACTCTTTTATAACGTTCAAACACTCACTCATTTTCACAAGTATCTGTGAACAGAATCTATATTTTTTTTTAGGTAACAACAGAATACATTTACATCTTTTTGTATTTAGAATATATAATGCCATTACAAGTATTGTTACCAAACCTGATCTTAAATACCGGATCTTATATCTATGTGTGTATAAAACTGTTTGAGTAAAGTTTGAATAGATTTGACACCAAGTGACACAGTAGAGTACAGTAGAGTAAAGTTTATTTATACAGCAGCTTTCACAGAACAGTCACAAAGTGCTTCACAAGATTAAAATAGTTCAAATAAGACCAGAAAATGGTAAAAAAATAAATAAAAAAGACGTAATAACACAATAAGACCAGAAAACAGTAAAAAAGGGCAACAAATTATATAAATACAGATAAAAACACACTTTACTTTGTATATTTCAAAACTAATTCTCCTGCAGTTTCAGATAAAATCACATTATCCATTAATTTGACTAAATCTGTACAGTTTATGATGTTTCACAATCTACTGTCTACACTGAGGTTGACATCCTCTTTGTTTCTAACTCAGTATGGACCAACTAAGTGATTTGACTCGAGAGGCCACTCTGGCCACACACACACACACACTCACACACACACACACACACACACACACACACACTCCCTCTGAAGCCCGCCACGGCTGAATAATGCGAGCGTCTCAATTCGCTTCACGTCCCTGCCCCGGCGTTTCAAAAGACACTTAATTTCATACTTGTTTACGGCTCTCTCCGGAGATCTAAAGTTCAAAATCGCATGCATTTTTAATTCCAAATTAAGCCAGGGAAGGGGAAAAAAAAAAAAAAAAAAAAAGAAGAAAATTCATGTTCCCTTCGCCACATTTTGACAAACATGACCTCCCCTCGCCGGGTGCACGGATTATGCGGAACAAAAGTTGGCCCGCTCGCCGCACCAGGGCTTAAGGCTGTTGGGGCGACAGATTAGAATATCTTTCACCCTCTCAAGGAAGATAAGAGAGACACAAGCATCGGGGGGAAAGAAAAAAAAAAAAAAAAAACGCCGCGAAAAAAATATAATGAACTCGTGATCCGCCGGCCGCCACGGAGCACGTGTGAAGTTGAGATTCATAAATCTTCAAAAAAACAGTAAATGCAGATTTGTGGAGAGCTTGTTTTAAAAAAAGCTTAAAACATGATCTGGGATATCAAAAGCGCGCTCGCTCGTAAAAAAAAAATATCCTCCGCTCATTGTCTTTTTCCCGGAGGAGTACAGTTACAGTTAAACCTCGTCGCCCTCTCTGAGCCTGTTTGTTGCCGTATATTTTTCTTATTACCTCCAGATAATTACAGATGTGTCAGGCGCGGCGCCGGGTGACGCGGCCTGACGGCGGCGATACATCTCGCCCCCGCTCCCGCTCTCAATTAGCTCCTGCTGCTCCAGGTTAATGGAACTTTTGATTGGGGGGAAAACTCCGGTTTCCTGGATCCCCGGCCGGTCGCGGGGAGCGGCGACCCCGGCCTTATCTGCCGCCGCACAAACACTAAAGTTACTTCTCTAATGTGCGTTTCCCCCCTCTGCTTTAGTGCGCTTCCGTCTGGTTTCTTTTACAGTTTGGTTTGGTTTGGTGGAAGTGAGCTGGGAGAGCTGCCAGATGATGTAATAACTTAATAATAGTATAAAAACAACTAAAAACATTTCTAAAAACAACTTCCAAAGTGCTTTACAGACCAGCGTAAAATCAAATGAGACAGTACAGTAGAATACAGTAGAGTACAGTACAATAAGAACTGTCAGAACAGTGAAAGAAGAAAAAAAGTCAAATAAAATCAATAAAATCAAGCAAAAGCAAGTTTATTGTGAAAAACTTTGAAAAAGAAACACTACTTAGTTTCTCTTATGTGTTTTTTTCCCTTGTGCATTAGTGTTTTTCCAAGTGAGCTGGTATAACTGCCAGATGATGTATAACAACTTAATAATAATAAAATTAAAAACATTTCTAAAAACAGTTTACAAAGTTCTTTACAGACCGGCGTAAAATCAAATGAGACAGTGAGGCAGTAAGAACTGGAAACAGTGACAGAAGAAAAAAATTGCAAAATAAAATCAATAAAAAATTTTAAGAAATCAAGCAAAAACATGTTTATAAAGAAAGGTTTTGAAAAACAAACACTAGTTAATAATAATAATAACTTTATTTATGTAGCACTTTTCTAAAAACATTTTAAAAAGTGCTTTACAGACCAGTATAGTACAGTAAGAACAATAAGAACTGTCAGAACAGTGAAAGAAGAAAAAAACAGTAAAATAAAATCAATAAAATCAAGCAAAAGCACGTCTACAGAGCACTTTTACAACACTTTTAAAAGTTAAAAGTTGTAAAACTCTTAAAACTTGTCAAAATGTAATAAAAATGTCTCTAAATGAGTCAAAAATTTAATAAAACCTGTTGTAATGTAATATATTATATAGTACTACTTTATAAGGCGTGTATCATATTTTGAAATGATGATGTCATAACAATATTGACTAATAATTAGGGATGCACCAATATATCAGCAGACGATCAGTACCAACATACAGAGTTCAAATTAATACCATCCATGTTATGTCAAGACAAGTATGTTGACTTAGAAATATTTGCTAATTAACCCATTAATTAGCTGCATTAATGAGCTCATTAGCATTAGTTTAATATATCATGGTGATTTGGCAGCTCAAGTGCCAGTTGTATTACGTTTTCTACATTTTATTACATTTTGACAAGTTATTACGTTATCCAGCTGTTTTTATCTTAACAGTTGCTTTCCAACACAAACTGAACCAAACCTGAGATCGCATTAAAGCTCCATGAGACTTTTTTTGAGGTAAAACATTCACGTTTAATGTCTCTTAGTGTTGGAGTTTGTCTTTCCAAGCTCCGAGGGAAACAGTAGAGTCGCATCCAGGTGCTATGTTAGTAGACGCTAACGCTAATGCTAACTACCGCGTTAGCTTTGTAGCTATATATTAGCCTGTTAGCTTTTAAATCTCCATCTTAACAAGTCATTTAGTCTATTATTGAGTCCTAAAATCCTAATTTTCTTAAAACAAGTGACAAAATCTGTCAGTTGGGTTTGATAATTTCACTTTGCAGCTTCACTTGTTTCAGGAGTTTTCTAGAACAGAGTGTCAGTCTGTTGAAACCAGTCAGAATAAGGCAGATCACTGCACTGCTGTCAAGAAAATGACTCTTGATTCTACTAAATTCTTCAAACAAGTTGATTTGCATTGGAAACTATTTATTTAATGACACGAGGAATCAGGGCCTCGTATTTGTTTTCAGCGTCACCAGCCGTCACCGCAGAAGAGGAAACCGGGCTTTTACACAGCTTTCCCCATGCGAGCCAGTTCTGCTCCGGCTCTAAAGTGTGTGTGTGTGTGTTGTGTGTGTGTGTGTGTGTGTGTGTGTGTGTGTTGTGTTTGTTCCTACAGGCCGGGCAGCGAGGTCAGCGATTACCGGACACACAGTCAGTCTCGCGTTGAACATCGCTCAGCAGAAAATGTCCCGCGGCCAAACAAACGCGCTATCAGAGGACGACACGAAACGAAACACCACGCCGGCGGCCATCTTCCTCCTCCTCCTCCTCCTCCTCCTCCTCCTCCACAAACGCATCAGTGAGTTTCACTTTATGATGTTTGCGGCCACGTTGGAGGCAAGGTGACAAGAGTAATACAAGAGAAGCATTCTTGTAATTTCCCAAAACAGCTTAAGGTGGAATTGTTTTTCAAGAGGGGGAAACCGCCGCCTCTCCTCTCTCTCTCTCTCTCTCTCTCTGTTTCCCCTCGTTTACCTAACTCACCAAAAAGGGGGGAGACTCACCCTCCCGCCCACCCACCCACCGACAAACACAAACACACACACACACACACACACAGCCCTCCTGAGGAATGGCTGGCGAACACGGAAGAAATGCGGCCTGACAATCTCCCCTTCCCTCCGGCGGCTGGATGCCAAAAACGAGCGCTATTTCTTCTGAGAGATCTTTTACCGAAGATGCCAGGGATTAAGAAAGAGGGGGAGAAAAAAAAAAAGAAAAAGCACTGCAGGACACTGCTGTGTCACCTAGCATTAAACAGCCCTAAACTCTCCGGTTATGAGATACTCCACACAAAATAGGTCAAGCCGGGGAAAATGAGAGAGAAGAAGAAGAGGGGGAAAATGGGGGTTTTGATTCATTTCTTTTATGGGTTTTCTTCTTCTTCTTCTTCTTCCTCCCAGCCTTCACGCCCTCTGGACCCGTCTCTTGGTGATGCGTTAACACACACACACACACACACAAAAACACACACACGTACATATGCACACACATGCACAACACACACACGCACTTATGCAAATCAGAGTGGGTTTTATTGGCCGAGTAAGTTTGCACATACAAGGAATTTCATTTGACTTTGTCACATGAAACATCACAAATTATAGTATATAGTCGTATATAAGAAAATTTAAAGCAGAAAGGAAGCATTCAGAAGCAGTATGTAAAAGAAAGTAGTATATAAGTTGAATATGTAAAGTATAAGTAACATTAAAAGTAGACATTTCGGAAATAGGTCTCTTTTTATATAGTATACACGTGATTTCTGGAACCTGACTTGCACTAATAGGAATCTATGGAAGTCTATATAAAAAATAATAATAATAGTAATAAACAGAAATATATGCAGATCTAGAGAATATTGCAGACTCTTAGTGAAAGGAAAGAGAGAGGGAAAAAGCTGTACACATGTTGGAAGAGTTTAAATTGAAGGTTAGGTTGGTGATTTGCAGCTCGTTTTAAATTTGACATTTCAGGCAGTTGAAGCCGTTTTCTAAAGTCTAACATCTGATGCACTTTGGGAAATTCAAGTTTCGTTCTCTTTTCAGACAGCAGAAGTTACAAGGAAGAGACGAATCCCAACGAAAAGCCGACTCGTCACAGAAATGACAGAGGCTGGTTAAGGAAAGTTAAGATTTAAGGGTTTAAAGTTAAGGTTTGGTTTGTTATCTGCCTGTGACTCGCATGTGGAAATTGAGAATCGTTGTGGTCTTACAGCAGAAGACATTTGCGCTTGTTAAATTCTACATTTCTTACATTACATTTTACATTTTCTACAGTTACATTCTACATTTGTACTTTAAATTGTCCATTTTTTACGTAAAATTCTACATTTTTTGCCATTTACAGATAAAACCATTTTTAAAGTGTTCATTTTAGAGCATGCTTGCTGAGCTGCTGATGACACTTTGTTTGGGAAATTCAATAGTTTCTGTCTTTTCAGATGTCGGAAGCTGCAAGGGATATATTGTTAAATTTCACTTGTTAAATTCTACATTTTTTTACATTCGATTTTGCATTTTTTTTACATTAAATTCTACATTTTTTGAGATTTACAGATGAAACCATTTTAAAAGTCCCCATTTTTACTGCATGTTTGCTGAGTTACTATTGCAGTTTGTTTGGGAAATTCAAGTTTTGCTATCTTTTCTGACATTGTAAGTTAAAAGGAACAGTCTGGTTCAGTAGCTGCAGTAGCGGGTTGAGAGACAAATCCCACTGAAAAGCTGAAAAACTCAGAACTGATTATTCTTGAAAACTGCTCATCACAGAAATGTGTGACTCTAGTTGAGGTTAGTGAAGTCTTTAAATTTAAAGTTAGGAGTGTAATCCACCTGCTACAGTGTGTAGAAATTAGGGAATAGTTGCAGCTTAACACATTTTTCCTGGTTCAATTTTACATTTTAGGGATTTACAGATTAAGTAAATGCAAAAGTCGTGAACCTCTAATGCACTTTGGTTCGAATATTTCAAGCTTTCTTTTTCAAGAACTGTCTGCAGCACTAATGCAGGTGGATGCAAGTTAAATGCATGCGGGGCGCGCTCCAAAATGGCCGCCACTCTACCTGACGCTCTTCTCCAGAGTGATTTAAGATGAGCGCGACAGTAGGAAGAGCTTCAAATCACAGTTGGCGGTCAGACAGAGCGTCACGCAGCGGCTCGTTTCCCTAAAGCGACAGAACCGCAGTAAACGATACGAAATGAAGACGTGTTGTTTACACTTTGTCATCATTTTGGAGTTTGCGGCGATGCGGTCAACACAAACCGCCACGCACAGCGGCCGATTCTACAAGAAACTCCCAAAATGTTTCCCGTCGTCTTTGCGAATAAGCTCGCTCGCCGCGACGTGAATAATTCAGAACGCCGCCGCCGCCGCCGCGTCGCACGCTAGCAAACGGAATAAAACATAAATAGTTATGATGAGGCATAAATATGAACAAACAGCATCTAAAAGCATTAAGGAAACACAGAGCGGCGGCCGGGGTTTTAGGGGGAGACAGATGAGGACAGTTTGTTTGACTGGCTGGACGGAGGGGTTACCCCCCCCCCCCCCCCTCCACCCCCCCATTACCCCCCTCCCCCCCTCTCGTAATGATGCGGCCTGTCAAAGAGACGCATCCAAATTACATTCTGGACTACAAAGCCTTCGTCCGAGATTTTCCCCTCTCTGTGCAACACCCTGCAAAACAATAACCAGAATTCAGCAGCTGCAAATTGCACTAAAATTTCCCAGTCTCTTTCTGTAAATTATTAATGAGAGCCAACCAAAAAAAAAAAAAAAAGAAAAGAAAAGAAGAGGGAGGGAGGGAGGGAGAGGGAAAAAAAAATGTGCAGCATGCCCAAGCAGTGGAGAATGCTATAAAGCTGTAATTATGCCGGAGAATGAGAAATGGAACAAAGTTGCGGGAGCCAGACAAGGCGAGGGGCGAAAAGCTGAAACTAAGCGCTGGAAATCAGGTTCGCAGGGTGAGAGGAACGAAAAAATACAAAAAAAACCCCAAAAAAACAGTTTTATTACATATGCAAAATGCCAAAAGCTGCAGGATTGATAGTCGTACAAAAGGCTTCGCCACACACATGCAATTAAAACGGGAATGAGCAACAACATTTGCATCTATCAGGTTTGTGAAATAAAGTAAATGCCATTTCAAAACGCTTTATACAGTATCTGTTTTGGAATAAAATACCGTCGCTGTCCTGTGAAAAACCTCGTATCTCCAACATGGCAACTTTTTTTTAGGAATTAGCTTCGTTTCCAGCGTGACCGCAGTGTGTTTCTGAGTTTGTCCTGTTGCTTTTGAAAAGGTTTTATAAAACCAGGAGTTGTCGAATTCCCACAGAGGAATGTAATGTAATCCTTCAACTGAGGTGTAAACATGAAAATCGACAAAAATTGTAGTTAAGAGATTTTAACGCATGAAGTCCGGCGCTCATTTCTGACAAAACAAGAACGAAAACATCTTCCAAAATCGGAATATTTCGTTAGTAAAGCGGGTGACGACGTAAGGTGACGATTTAACTTCTGTTTTATTCACTTTTGCAAACTCATTTTATAAAAAGATAACTTCACTGTCGTTTTGCATCTGAAACAACTCGAGCAAGTCTACTGGAACCGAGTCAAACCAGAACTACTGTTATGTTTTATCTGTTGAAACGTAACAAAAACGTAGAAAGTTTGACGTATTTTGGGACGACAGAAGAAGAGTAACACTCTGTCAACTGAGGGGGATAAATGCAAATATAACTAATGTTTCCCTGTGTGATTTTATGGAGGGACATTTTGAAAGCTTGAGGTATTTCAATGCTAAAGTTCAATTTCAAAACAGCAGTTAAGTGACATTTCATGTGTTTGTTGCTTTTCCAATCATCGGCTAGAAGAAGCTTTCACTATTCTGAATAAAGGAACCTGTAGATGTTTTTGTAGAACAGGAATATTTAATATCTGTAGCGTATCTGTCCCTCTAATGCTGCTTCAGAGGAAGAAAAGAAACTGACCAACACGGGTTACACTGATATCTGGGGCCGATATTTGCTCTTAAATATCAGATCTCCTCCGCTCCTGACCACAGATACAGAAAAACAGACTGGAAATCCTGCAGTGACATTTGATTTTCTTGTTGAATTTCATCAGTCTGTGTTTCAGTGGAGAGTTTTAGTGTCCCATGATGCTCTAGGTGCTGCTTCAGAGGCTTTTCCACCCCGACTAGAAGAAAACTCAGGGGGGGAAACAGTGAATTCTTGTCATTTTTGGCCTGAAAATGCTCAAATTTACAGATATTGAACATCGGTCTCGGCCCGACTGCCTCGACTCTCCTCTGCGAAGCCGGCGGATCTACAGAGTGTTTGCGTAAGGAGACCTCCATGTTGGTGCTTTGCCTCGTATGTACACACACACAAACACACACACACACACACACACACACACACACACCACCCTCGTCCTCACAGCGATGTTGTCTATCGGCGAATGTTTGAGAAAGTGCCAGCCAGACTATCTCCATCCCTTTCTCTCTCTCTCTCTCTCTCTCTCTTTCTCTGTGTCTCTCACACACACACACACACACACTCTCCACACACACACACACACAACTCACACACACGTGGTTGGACGGAGGGCCTGGCACGGCTCCCCTGCTCACAGGAGGCAGCGGCGTCCCTCAGGGATCCATAACGAACCAAATAGCTCTGAGAGAGAGAGGGAGCAGCTCCCTCGCCCAGCTGGGCCTCCGCACCGCAAGTGTGTGTGTGTGTGTGTGTGTGTGTGTGTGTGTGTGTGTGTGGTGGGGGGAAGGGGGGGGCGGTGAACCAGATGACACTGGTGACATACTGGGGTGAAATTAGGTTGTTCACCTTATCTGGAACGCAGAAGATAATATTCAAGAGTTTTGTTGCAAAATGAGATTGACGCCGTTTGAAAAAAGAGGGAAACCCCAAACTGACAAAATTATTACAATAAAAAGAAAACAAATGAAGGTTAAATGAAGCTAAAGTCCAAGATAGACACAATTTTGGGGCAAAATACAACAGCTACTCTTGATTTAAAAAAATGATAAGACATGTTGGTACTTTTAAAGGAAATAATAACACTTTTACACACTGGATCTTCTATATTTTAGTCATCTTTTTCGCCCCCAAATTTGAAAAATAGTGTTTTGTAATAGAACTATGCATATACAGTATATATATATATATATATATGAAGTAAAATGAAGCAATACAGTGCAAAAAAAAGCTCATCTTAATCATGTATGCATCCCTCAATCTTATTTTAATTTAGTTTAACTAGATTTCAACTTGGAGTTTCTGCATTATTTCAAGACACTGATGAAAATTCAAGTGGAATTGGTGGATTCTTTCAATTGATTGTGAGAGAAATAAGATTTTAGTGGTTAAAATGTACCTTTTTTTGCAGTTTGGACGCGATTAAATGAAACAATAAGCTGCTTTGGCTGAGATTTGTTTGATAATTGGTGATCTACAGCAGCAGTACGCTTGTTAAGACCTGCAGTCGTGTTATTATTCTGTAGACTGAATTTATGG
This sequence comes from Centroberyx gerrardi, assembly GCF_048128805.1. NCBI lineage: Eukaryota > Metazoa > Chordata > Actinopteri > Beryciformes > Berycidae > Centroberyx > Centroberyx gerrardi. The sequence continues at coordinate 3,300,477 of NC_136017.1, forward strand.
GTCAATATTCATTGTGTGGCATGAACATACTGCTTTCTACAGGATCACAGTATCACAAAATTGAATATTTAAAGCTTTTGATGTTAAATATTGTCATCTTTTACTGCCTAACATCACATGGTTATTGGCAGAGTTGTAATTTGAGAGCAAAACTGTTTTTGTCCGCCAGAAAAACTTAAATTGACTTCTTTTAAAAACATCAAAAATGGCTTCATAGTGCGAGAGTCAAGTGTCTTCCTGCCCTTGATGAGAAAATACAAAAAAAAAAAAACATTTTACGGCATTTTACAGTTTGAATCCAGTGTTTGTGTTTGATTTCTCCTGCTTGACGCGCCTGATGGGAGGAGTTTCACCACGCAGGACGAAGCAGCAAGCGCAGGAAAGTTAAAACAACCGCAGATAAAATATGTAAAAGTCCATTTTTTTCACCCCCAATTTTTTTGTCTGACTTGTCTTACCTGAGACTTCGATGCGGTTTAAACTCCATCCGCTCGTCCAAAACGGGCTCAGACACTCTGAGGAGGATCTGACGGGTTCAGAGGTGAAAAACTCTTGAAGTGAATCGGTGTTCCTGGTTGGGATTCAGGTGTTTGTGTGGAAATACTGTATGGAAGCAGCAGATTGAGTGTGATGTTGTGATTTTGTGACCAGCAGCACTCCACACACACACACACACACACACACACACACACACACACACACCCGGCTCTTTCCTGGTGCTGTCCTGCCCTCTACTGCTCACTCAGCAGAAGTGTCAAAAAAAACAGTAGAAACTCCATATTCCTGTGTTTGTTTTAGGTTAAAGTTTATTATAAAGCAGAAAATAAGAATGGAAATAAGAATTGAGATGCTTTTTACAATAAAGGATCAATTAAATGATAACTAAAGCAGAAAATATAACAAGATACATAGAATAATAGGTTTGATTTCAATAATACAACAGTAAATGAAGCATGAATCTGTGTGTTTTCTTTCGTGCTTTATATTGTTTGATGGACTTTGCATGTGCGCAAAGTTGCACCTGTGTATATGTGTGTGAATATGTGTGTGTGTGTGTGTTTCTGTGTGTGTACTCAACAGGTTTCGACCTTTTTTTGAAGCTGACAATCATTTTTATGTGCAAAAAAATCCCCAAAATTCAAAGCATTCAGTCGTTTTTCCTGAATTCTGTGTGGAAAAGCCTCTGAAGCAGCATTCAGAGCATCATGGGACACTAAAACTCTCCACTGAAACCCAGACTGATTAAATTCCTTTAGTGTTCTTTAGTGCTCTTTAAGGCAGGTTTTACAGGCTGTTGACTGAACCTCCATCATGTCAGAGTTGGACGACTCTGATTGGCCGGTATCTGATACTCAGATTCAATTCAGATTTATTTTACATCTGCACATACGAGGAATTTAGCTCTGTATGTCGGTGCGGTGCAAATAGCAGACGGACAAAAACAAAACAGTAAAACAATAAAAGTAAAGCAATATACAGACACAAGCAATAGCCAATAACAAAGTCCAGTATCGGCCCCTTATATCAGTCTAAAGCAGGAGTTCTGTTCTTTTTGGCTTGAGATCCCCTAAAATGAAGCCATGCCTACATCTAAAATAGACTAAAAACTATTCACAAGAATATATTGTATAGTAGAAACATGTTTTTTTCCTATCCCATAAATCATCTCGCAACTCCCCCCCCCCCCCCCCAAATTATCTTGTGACCTCCTAGGGGGTCACAAGTGGTTGAGAACCACTGGTCTAACACTGTGAACCAAAGTGTGTGAAAATTAGCTTCGCCTCTCATTCACTTCCACTGAAAACCACGATGCAAAGCAGTTTCGCCCGTTCATGTTCACACAGAGTTCATGTGTGTTGAACTCTGACCTGTGGATTGTGTGTGTGCGTGTGTGTGTGTTGTAAGTGTGTGTGTGTGTGTATTGTAAGTGTGTGTGTACGTGCATGTGCGTGTGAATGCTTGTGCTTGTTTCAGACTGAAAGAACACTTAAGTGTGAGTAAGAGTGTGTGCTTGTATTTGTGTGTGAGCATATGCATCCTTGTGTGTGTGTGTGTGTTGTAAGTGTGTGTGTGTGTGTGTGTGTGTGTGTGTTCCAGAGCCCCTGTCAGTCCCGTCTCCTCCTCGGAGTTCAAGGTTGCCGTCCGGCTATTTCCAGCTCGTCTCGGCTTTGATCCGTGTCGCAGAATGACAAGGTAACGAAACTCGGGGGGTCAGCTGTGTTACAGGAACGCTTCCCAGGATCGGGAAAGAGGAAATCAATCCTGCTTGACAGTGTCTTCAGGATACTCCGACCTGACTGGACCGTGACAGTCACACACACACACACACACACACACACACACACACACAAACACACACACGGATGAATATGCTCATACACACATACTCACGTTGCTGCACGCACTTAAGCGCTGTTTTAGTTTGAAATAAACAAAAGCATTCACACGCACATGCACACACTTACACTTACAGTACACACACACACACACATGTACAAGCACATACACACACACACACACAGGGATGCATACGCTCACACACAAACACAAGCACACACTCATACTCTTGCAAACACTTAAGCGTCCTTTCAGTATGAAACAAGCACATTTACATACACATGCACATATGCACACACTTATAGTACACACACATTCACACACATGCACACACACACACACACACACAGGGAATGCATACGCTCACACACAAACACAAGCACATACACTTTTACTCACACTTATGCACTCTTTCGCTCAGAAACACACACAAGCGTTTACATTCACATATGCACACACACACACACAGACACACACACACACAGTGGAATGCATATGCTTGTACACAAACACAAGCAAACACACTTTTACTCACAATCATGTGTGTGCACGCTCACAGACGCACAGTACACACACTTACACACACACACCGTCGACACACGAACCAGCTTGCAACATGCGGCCCAAATATAGCACACACACACACACACACACACACACACACACACACACACACACACACTCCAGCTGTCTGTGGCTCTGACACACTCGACCTCTGTCAGCTCCAGTTTGTCTGCCGGCTTGTCAAGGTGCATCAGGCAGACGAGGCGTCTGACGGAAAGTTCAACACCGACAAACAACATTTACAAAGTTCATCTCTGAAATGCGATATTCCCTCTGTGTGTGTGTGTGTGTGTGTGTGTGTGTGTGTGTGGTGAAGAAAGAAGAAGAGAGGAGCGCTGCTTGGATCTGAGGTAGTAGAGGTATTGTCGGCGGTTACAACACCTAAAACATATATGAGGGAAATCCCTTGCCAGTCAATACATATGAGGAAATAAAGGCATGAATTCCCCAATGAAAAACTTAATTATCAATCGGCCACATCCATTGATCACAGATATAAACACTAATATCTGAATTGTTCACTCAGAAATCAGAGCTTTAGCCACAGGTGAGCTCTCCTGTTTTTGAGAACGATGGAAGCCGATGCTGCAGTGGGAGATAGAGGAGGAGGAGGAGGAGGAGGAGGAGTGAGAGGAAGAGGAGGACAAGGAAGAGCAAGGAGAAGAGTTCAGTTCATCTGTATCAGATGAGGTCCGGGTCACTTTGGTTCACCATGTGGTCCAGATGGGCTGAGCATGAGGGAGGCTGGGCAGAGAGTCCAGACCAGGAAGAGAAATAGGCAAGTAACCCACTCTCTACACCAGTGATTCTCAACCTTTTTCATATAAAGGACCCCTAATTTAGTCCACATTAGGGCCACAGACCCCCATTTGATTATATTTTTTCTCTTGGACCCAAATCTGAGAATATTGTTATTGTCAGATATGATTTTGTCCAGAATTCCTTGACTATCTGTAGCAGTGAAACTATGGCCAACATAGTCATTCTTCTGCATTCTCTAATTGTGTTAACCTCTTGTAAATGAAATAACAGTGAAGTTTAACAACTCATCAATTTGCTGGGGACCCTCTGGAACTCCATCGAGGACCCCTGGTGGTCCCCGGACCCCACGTTGAGAACCACTGCTCTACACCAGTGATTCTCAACCTTTTTCATATAAAGGACCCCTAATTTAGTCCACATTAGAGCCACGGGCCCTCATTTGATTATATTTTTTCTCTCTGGCCCAAATCTGAGAATATTTTTATTGTTAGATATGATTTTGTCCTTGACTGTCTGTATTGTAGGAAGAGAGATAACAGAGAAAATCAAAACAGTCATTCTTCTACATTCCCTAATTGTGTTAACTTCTTGTAAATGAAATAATGCTGAAGTTTAACAATTCATCAATTTGCTGCAGACCCCCTGGAACCCCCTCAAGGACCCCCGGTGGTCCCCGGACCCCACGTTGAGAACCACTGCTCTACACCATGTTGCTGTTCTTTATAGTATACTGTAGTCCTACATGTCACTAGGTCTGTGCTACTCAGTGAGTGTTGGCATAAGTGTAACTCTGAACATGCAAAAGGCATAAGCCTACGGATAAGTTATTCACTGTAGTGTGTGTGACATTTTGGGGCAAAATTCAGTTTTAACGGAAGATAATACAGTTTTGAATGCTTTGCAAGAGATTTGTAGAGATTTGCATTTTGCGTTTTTGTGTTTAGAGTTTTGAGAAAATGAGCCTTAGTTTCAGAAAATGTGTGTAAGCCATTATGAAAAACTAAATATTTCCTTTATCTTCGTAATAAACAGTAATAGCAGTATAGTAGTAGTAAGTTGATGTGTTCTGTCCCTGTCAAGTAAACCAGTAAATAAAGAAATAAAGGCTGTAAAGGTGTTGACATTTTGTCAGGCAGAGGCTTGTGTGTTTTAATTGTGTGTCTGTCTGTCATTCGTAAGGTGTCTCTCTGTTTTGATTGGTGGATTTCAGGTTGGACTGATATACTTTCTCCGTTAAAAGAAATGTTTATTTGGCCGTCTGGCTGGCACTTACCATGTGAACACAATGTCCTGTAACTATATAATAAAGGTGAAAATGGGCAAAAATTATACTTCAACTGTGAACTATGAACCTTACCGGCCCCGCCCCAAATGTGACATCATCATCTTCATCGATAACTTTAATCTATTGAAACATAACAAAACCGAAAAGCTCGACTCCCTCAGAGATTTTAAAATTTCTGGTGTGTTTCTGTGGCCAAACAATGCTGTCGCTGGCAGCCATTACACTCCCTCCCAGGTCATTGAGCATTCCCTGCTAGCTAATTACAACACACACACACACACACACACACACACACACCCTCCCCTTCCTGTCTGGAAACACACGGGCGTCGGTGGAGGACGGTGGGAGGGTCGAGCAGGGGTTTTTGAGGGGGGGGGGGGGTGTATTTCTGACAAATGTGCCATCTCCATAATTAGCTCGGAAGCAACATATGAAACATTAAACACGCCCGGCGCTGACGACAATCAAAACATTTCATTTGTTGTCAATTATTCATTACTTTGAAGGTTCTGAAGGGGTCGTTAATATGGAAATAAGCTCTGCGATGCTAACAAGGTTGTAGTATCTGACTCCAAATCATCTGAGCACATGAGAGGCCCGGCTCGGTTCTTTTCTTTTTTTTTTTTTTTAGGCTAATATTTCGCCTTTTCTTGTCTTTTCTACCCCCCCCCCCCCCCCCCCCCCCGCGTCCCTCTATTGTGATTTCTTCTCTTATTCATGAAGCCGTTTCTTCAAACAAAACCATTTTTCTGACTGAAAGAAAAAGAAACACAAGCCGCCTTTTATCCACTTCATAAAAAAAACAGTATTTGATGGAATTCTTTGATAGCTGTAAGAGGCGAGTTCAGTTAAACTGCCCGAAAACTCATTTAGTGCAATGTGGCGTTCATACAGTACACGACCAGGTGAGATCTGCTGGAATTTTTTGCACATTTTCCTCATTTCAAAATACACTCATTTGTGATTTTTGGCCTCTAATCGATGCAAAGTACTCTTCTATCAAAAACGGACAGACTTCTGCAATGTCTGCCGATGTAAACAACAGGATTAGTGCATGATGGGGGATTTCTACAACGGCTGTCACTGTGTTTCATGTGCTGAACACTGGAACGTGGATCTAGCAGCACTAAGGTAATAAGTCTGGCCTCGGGTTCGTGTCCCACAGGAGTCCCGCGCTTTCCTCCCAGCCACAAGCTCTGCTGGCAGGGATTTGAAATTGTGACTAAAGGTGTAGATTTCACTCCCTTGGCAAATCACACTGACATACAGGACTATACTGTGGCTTAAATTCAACTCTGTTTTTTGCAAGATTGAAACAAAACATGCTCATTTACAATAGGAAATAGTGTGCAGGTATGAGAGAGAGTGAGGAGGATTATTGGTCAATATGAAATAGAGTAAGATATAAACAGAATCCTGATCTGAAGAGTAAATATGAAACAAAGCAGTCTAATTTGCCTTTAAATTAATGTATTAAAGGAAAAATCCAACCGTACACCTCTTACACTGTTATATTCACTTCTGTTAGTGATTTCCTACATTTCCCAGAATGCCTCTGGACAACCCACCCAGAGAAAGGGCCTGAACGTGTCGCTTTCAGCTGTGGGTTAGAGAGCAATAGTTGTAGCAATAGCACAGTAAGAGCAAGAGAGAGCGAGTCAAACCCCCAACCTGTCTCTCTGCTGCAGTGCATTCTGGTCTCTCTCCTGCTCCTGTGGGTGGAGAAACTGGTCTCTCTCCTCTTCTACGATGGATTTCTCCCTGTATGATTGTTGAACGTCTCTCGGTGCAAAATGGCGGCTCTAGAAAGAAGCCCTCGCTCTTTGATTCTGAGGGACTGACACCAAAACCTGACGTTTACCGCTGATGTTTTACATCCTGAAACATTTTCTCATATCAAACTCTGCTGGAAATATCTGGAATGCAAGAAGTACAGATTGTAAGGGAGAGATTTTTCCTCAAAGGTTAAGGTTAGTTTAGAGTTAAGACTTGAGTTTGGGGTTAAAATGGTTTAATTTGGATTAGTTTTATGTTATGTTTTCCACAGGAATAAGACAAACACGCCACCAAACAACAGAACAGCCCCAGAAATGCTGCTGTGAGTGCTCCAGGGTTCAGGTTTTTCCCTTCAGCACAAGATTAATGACTTAATGGTGAGACGGACACTTCTTGCAGTGTGCACCTGGCTTTAATAAAGCGTGGTTCCCCTCGGTGGCTGTCATAGCAGACCTGCCAAGAGAGCGGTCACTAAAGTTCCCCTGTCTGTAGCTTTTCACGGTTTAGTTCCCCTACAATTAATTAACGGGATGAAAAGTCCCACGCAGCACCTCGCCGCCGCGGCTACCTCCGCCAGCTGTCAAATCGGAGAGACGTGGACTGGAGAAATAAGCCCGCGGCCGGGGCTATTTAAGGTAATTAGATTTGATGCGTGCAGCTCTCAATCCCTATTACCTGCCGACTGCCGCCGCCGCCGGCTGCCCAGGGCGCCGCTCTGTTCGACTGGGGAGTTCGGTTTAACGGGTCCCCACGCATGACGAGGAGACGGCAGGAGGGAGGGGGGGGGGGGGTTGAAAAGCAAAAGAGAGGAGGTGACTGGTGATGTTTTACAACCGCCGAGTCGATGCATGTCAGAAAGCATAATTCAGATGTGAGGCGTGGAGGGAGAGCAGCTCGGCGGCGGCGGCGGCGATTTGCCGTAACACCGAATGTCAAAATAAGTCCGGACGGCATCGGCTGATGAGATTTGTGGGGAGTTTTCAAACATTTCAGTCACTGCTTGGGACAGTGTAATTAGGGATTTGTTTCCTCACGTATTCCTCAGAGACACACACACACACACACACACACACACACTGACTGTACAGCATAATAGGAACGAGTGTTTTTGAAAACCAATACCTGTATTCTTGGATTGAAGCGGACAGCCAATACTTTTTAGTAAAATGTCCTCTATTTATGTTGATTTCTTTGGGCTGGATGATTAAAAACTTGAGTTGTGCTTCAAGAAGGGAACAATACTTTGCTGCTATTCAATATATTTAAATTTGAAATTAAATTTCATGGCAAAGAAAATACTTTTTATCAGTGTTTCCTCCAGAATTGTATTCTTATCAGGATGGAAAAGCCTCTGAAACAGCATTTAGAGCATCATGGGACACTAAAACTCTCCACTGAAACCCAGGATCATCATCATCATCATCATCATCATCATCATAACACATTCATTCATTCATTCAAAGTGCATCATATCCATCACGTCAGAGGTGGACAACACTGACTAGCTAATATCAGATTTTCAATAAAAGACCAATATCATCCTGCAGTTTGATGTTCTGGGTTAAAGGGTTCGGCCCAGTTTCCACTCTCAGGCTGCAAGGAACTTTTAAAAGCCAAACATCCCAAGTAAAGATTGAAAAGCTCTGAGAAACAACTAGAAATAACCGCCTCACGGTTGTATGCCTCCGCCAATAAACTTTGTTTTATTATTGCAGTCAGTCAGACAGTCTTTATTTATTGAACATATATAATTAATGTGATTATTAGGTCAACTTAAAGGATTTTGGTGTCTGCAAAAGTAAGTGACAGCACTTCCACCGTTTTTGTAGAATGACCCAAGATCGTTTTCTCAGCTACAGTGGTAAGCAAAACATTATGATGTCACAGTGAAGTTGACCTTTGAACTTTTGGATATAAAATGTCATCACTTCATCATTTTATCCTATTAGACATTTGTGTGAAATTCTGTCATAATTAGTGTATGAATTCTTGAGTTACGGCCAAAAACGTCTTTTGTGAGGTCACAGTGACCTTGACCTTTGACCTTTGACCACCAAATTCTAATCAGTTCATCCTTGAGTCCAAGTGGACGTTTGTGCCAAATTTGAAGAAATTCCCTCAAGGCGTTCCTGAGATATCGCGCTCACGAGAATGGGACGGACGCCTCAAAAACACTTCAGCAGAGTGTAACCAAGTGCTCGGTTCCTTATGGAGCTGAGTGACTGTTTGAGGTTGTTGGTTCAAGCCTCAGTAAGTTTTGTAGTAAGTAAAGATTGAAAAGTTCTTTTAAAAAAAAAATGCTGACACACACACACATTCACAACCTTCTATGGCACTTTTTTAAACTCTTTCCATATTGGTGTTACTGGGAAATCTCCCGCTACTCCAGATAACCAGTTTGTCCCTGAACACACCGCCAGAGGAAGTGGGGTGTAGCTCACCCAGATAAACAGATGGATGTGCTGCAGAAGGTTGTTGCATCAGAATATGGCTTCAGAAATATTCACAATTATAAGGTGATGATTGTAAGATACCAGCAGTGATGCATCTTTATCATCAGTAGTTTGAACTCTGATATAAAGAAGCTGATGAAGGAAATTGGCCAACTAGTCCTTGACTCTAGCTCAGTGAGATAAACAGCTGCTTGTCATGTAGTTGTTTGCTGGTTCAAATCCCACCTGTCTCACTCTTTACGCTTTCCATGTTGTTGTTGTTGTCAGTGTGAACACTTGTAGAAATCAGTTGCTAAAACCCAAACTCTGAAACAGCTCAGCAGGATCAGCAGCTTGTTTCTCTGTCTCTACCTGACGGTCCGAGTGTCGGTTTGATCCCCGATGGAGGAGAAATGTTCTTGCTGAAACCAGTCTGCAGTGTCTTTACTGGGACTGGGAAACACACCGGCTTATAGAGCAACATCCTGCCTCCTGTAGGCAGATACACAGTCTGAGTCAGTCAGTGAATTTTAAAGGTCGCCACCCAGAAGAAAGACTGAAAAGCTCTGAGAAAAAGCTCTCAAGCAGTTTGACCTGGTGGCTCACAGACTGTGGTGGCTCACAGACTGTGATGGCTGCACAGCAGCTTGGAGGTTGTGGGTTCGAGCCTCAGTCGGGCAGTTTTGAAAGGAGGAAAGAGTGGAAAGTGCTCAGAGAAGAGCTTTGAGTGCGGAGGGACCTGGTGGTGTGATGGAGACGTCTGAGCATGTGGGCTGCCGGTTTGATTCCCCTCTCCACCGCCACTACCTGGAGCTGATTCCCCCCCCCGTGACCTCTAGAGAGATATGAGGAAATCAGATGCTGAAGCCCGAACTCAGAATAGGATCACCAGCTGGTTTCTCTGTCTCTGAAACCAGTCTGCAGTGTCTTTAACATGACTGGGAAACACACCGGCTTACAGAGCAACATACTGCCTCCTGTAGGCAAATCCACAGCGTCAGACAGGCTGCTGTCAGGAATGTAGTCCATGTTAGATGTGTGTTTTGAGGTTTTTTGACCTAGCACAAACATCTAAACAACCTCCCATGTCAGTAAAACTTCAGCTGGCTGGAGATTTCTCTCCCATAATCCCCTGCTCATATCTCAGTGGAGGTCAGGGGCTTCTGGAGGAGAGGGGATCGAACCGGCAGCCCACACACGCTCCGACGTCTACGACTCCATCACACCACCAAGTCCACTTCACTCACCCGGCTCTTCTCCGAGCGTTTTTCACTCTTTCCTCTGGCTGTCGCCGTTCAAAACTGACCGAGGCTCGAACCCACAACCTCAAAACTGCTGGGCAACAAACAAACTCAATGAGCCACTGGGTCAAACTTCTTGAAAAAGATTTTTCTCAGAGCTTTTCAGTCTTTCCTCTGGGTGTCAGCTTTCAAAATTCACTGACTGACTGAGGCTCAAACCCACAACCTCAAAACTTTCATGCAACTGTCAAACTCTGCAAGCCACTGAGACTTATAAAGTCAAACAATTTCTGTCAAAGCTTTTCAATCTTCACTTGGGAAGTTGTTCTTCATAATTCAAGCTTTCACTGAGGCTCAAACCCAAAACCTCAAAACTGTGGTGTGGCCGTCCAGAGCTTTAAGCCACCGGGTCAAAGAGGTGGAGGAGGCGTTCCTCAGAGCTTTTCACTCTGTACTTGGGATCTTGGCTTTCAAAATATACTTAGGTTTGAACCGACAACCTCAAATACAGTCATTCAGCTCAATAAGCTTGACGTTAAATAGGACTTGACCAGTTGAGAAAAAAACAAAACAATGAAGAACAAATTTTCATGACATTTCTGAAACATTTTGGATATGCATCATTTTCAAATCATTTCTCCAAAACTGGAAAAACCAGAGTTCAACTTCTAGAACTTTTCCAGGTTTTCTTCTAATCCAAGACTTCTAATCCAAAATGTTCCGTATCCATTTTTCAAAATAATTATTACATGAAGTTCATCATTCAGCATCTTTAAAATATGTGGGATCCAGTCTGTAAAAGTGTTTTTTTTTTTTCAAATGGTAAATCTTTCATTTTAGATCCAAACTGTCCATTTGTCCCAGGTTTGAACCGAAAACCTCACATACAGTCATTCAGCTCAATAAGCAAACCAGCACTTTAAGTAAGCACTTTAAAAACATTTCTACTATACAAATGTATTATCATGTCTATTTTATTTCAGGTTTTTCTCTATTTTTTGCTTTTTCTTTGTGAAATACTGAATAGTTTTCAGCCTCTCAAAAAGGTTCAGAATCACTGCAATACTTTAGTCAAAACATACTCAAGTAAAGGTCAAATTACTGACTTTTAAAAGGACAAGTATACATAAAAAAAATAACCCTCTATTACAATAATGAGAGTGAATGTAAGCTGCAAACATCAGGCAACACGTTCTGGAAGTAAACTCTTCATTTGCAGACAGAAGCCACTTGATGAGATTCACAGCGCTGTTCCAGTTTTTGGCAGAGGAGACGCTGGGGTCGAAGGTCAGATGTGTAACAGGACCCGCCCACTCATGGCGATCCAACACACACACACACACACACACACACACACACACACACACCCTAATGCCCAATACAGAAATCTGGCAAAGAGCTGAAATCAATGAATGGCCCCTCCTGGATTTTCTGTGTGTGGGTTTGTTTGAGAGAGAACGTGTGTGAAATGATGTGTGTGTGTGTGTGTGTGGGGATGTGGGTGGATGTAGGTGTAATTGATGTGTGTGTGTGTGTGTGTGTATTCTGCCTGGATCCCCCACAATGCATAGCGGTTGGCAGCAGCCGGACCCAGCGGCACCGCCGGGCTTCTTCCTGAATTACAAAGACTTTTGGATGTGAATGTGTGGAAACTGAATTCATAAGAGCAGATGACAAAGCTTGACGTTAAATAGGACTTGACCGGTTGAGAAAAAACAAAAAACAATGAAGAAACATTTCTGAAACATTCTGGATTATGCATCATTTTCAATAATTTCTATAAAAAACCTGGAAAAACCTGAGTTTAACTTCCAGAACTTTTCTACTTTTCTAATCCAAAATTACATGAAGTTCATCATTCAGCGTCTTTAAAATCTGGGGGATCCAGTCTGTAAAAGTTTTTTTTTTTTTTTTAAATAGTAGATCTTTCATTTTAGATCCAAACTGTCCATTTCTCCCAGTTGAGACACAACAACATGCCAGCCTCATTTATTTCTGTATTATATCTACTGTATGCGACCCCACGGTCATCATTAACACAGTAAATCTGCATATTCCACTCTATTTTTTTTTTTTTTACTGTACAGCCATTTTGAGGTTAAGTAGCCCAAGGAAAGACAATACCCAGCCTCTCTTCAATTATTTATTCTCACATCACCCCAAAAGATGACAAATGCTAATTCTGGTCCGTTCCCCAGCTGGGCATCCAAGTGCTCATTAGTTTTAAAGAAGGTTAATCCATTTAGGTTTTGCATATTGATATGCCAATTATGTCTAATCGTGGAATAGGCATCCGTCAAGGTAATAGTGCATAAACACATGCAAGAACATTAGGGGCAAGTCAACGTTATAATAAAGTAGGTGTTAATTGGTGAGGGGAGGACTGTCGGCTAACTGGAGTGTGTAATGTACAGGGGGGGGGGGGGGGGGGCATCAGAGTTTCCCAAATCATGTCATTTGCAAACCCCATGCTGCGATCTCTCAGGGTGCTGCACCCAAATGTTAGACTAGGGGGGGGAGGGACACAAGAGCAAGGGATTATGGGAGATATCGTTTGAAAATCGTTGTGGAAAAGGAAGTAAATTCCAAAATAAGATTTGTGCTATTTGGGGAAAAAAAGCACCGACCTTTACAAAGTATCACATTTGTGCAGACTGGATTCTCAACATTTTAGAGATATTAGATGATGCACTTAAGATATATACTGTATATATTTTTTGTCTAAAATGGATATATAATGTTTTAGAAAAGAAGTTTTCTCTGCCTAAGAGCTTGATCTGTGATGTGAGACATTCTGCACCATATCAAAAGGTTTCTGGAAGCCACAAAAGACAGACAGACAGGCTGAACAAGGGAAGAGACACCATGTCAATATCAGAAGGTTTGTTTAAATTATTATTCATGTTTTGTATGCAATAATCAGATAAAACATATGAAATAAGCAACTATATTTGGAAAAATTGCAACAACTGTGGAAAAGACCAAGATGAATCACTGCAAGAGATGAAAAGAAAATGCTGTTTGAATAATTTTAAATATTTGTGATGTTGCCTCTACAAGTTAAGTCCTAGAGGTTTCTCAGTAGAGCTCAAACCTTTAACGCTGATCAATTCTCTAACTTACAAAGCTGCAGCCTCCAAAACGGTTTATATTTGCTTAGCGTTTGTCTTGCAGGTTTGCAAAAACGGAAAATCATCAAAATGGTGGAAATCCCGGATCCAGATCGCCAAAATCTAATCAGCTGATCCTCGCGAAAAGTCAGCGATCTGTCCGCCAGATTTCAGACAAATCCGTGACTTTGTGAAGAAAAGAAAAGAGAAAATCCAATAAGGCACTCTCTTGAAGTTAAAAACACTTTACTGACTTTGGCTATTTCATGTTAAAACGCAGAGACTGACTGCTAAACTGAAAAAAAAAAAAACACAATAGAGAACAAGACATGTAGGTCTATAGAACTTAACTCCTAAACCCCTCTAAAAAAAAAAAAAGGGAAGAAAATCCAATATGCAACGCCAAATAACATATGCAAATCTAACTGACATGACACTTTTAACATGAAATAGCCAAGGTCAATAAAGGCTTTTTAACTTCAGGAGAGCGCCTTGGGTTTTCTCCTCTCTTTTCTTCACATGTCCAGTGAACACGTTTGAAGCCCATGCAGCGTTCCTCTTCTGATCAACAAATCCACGACTTTTTCAGATATCTTCACAGACAGGAGTGAAAACACAACCTTCTTCCAACACTGTTAGTAAAGTATTCAATAAGGAAACAGCACAAAGAACAGTGGTGACATTACTGACCCATTTCTTCAGGTGTGCTATATTAGTAGATCTAAAAAACAAGATTTTTACAGAAAACCTTTAGTACATCTGTGACATCAGTCTAGATAAGAGCAGCAGAGAAATTACAAAAATGTAAAAAACAAAAGAATTGAGCATAAATCAAGCTCATAATGCTCTTCAAGGCAGTCACAAAGACAAAACATAAAAAATTTGGTCAAGGTTCACACATCCAAGAATAGAGTCTTCATAAAAGTCTTCATATCTCTTTATTAGTGTGCAGCAGGCAGTGAGTAGAAAGCTGTACATTTCCTTTTTTCTATATATTTTTTTTTTTACCATAGTCTTTTAGTTTTTCATTCCTGTGGAGTTTGGCTGCTGGCAGCGAGCGCTGATCCCAAGGTTTCTATGAAGCGGTGAACGTCGCTGAAGGAGTTGTAGAGCGGCACCGGAGCGACTCGCAGCACACTGGGCTCCCGCATGTCACACTGAGCAAGAGGACACAAGTCTCAAGTCAAGTCTCAGGTCAAGTCTCAAGTCTAAATGTAGAACAGCAAGTCAAGTCAGAACAAATCAAGAGTCCAGTATCAATTTAATATCTTAAAGAAAACTAAATATCTAGGACTTTTCAATGCAATATGGTTTTAATAGGATAAAAACTTGGTAAGAGCATCATGAGTTTGATTTCTATAATCAGTTTCAACTTCAATAAATTCAATCATTCCATACAAATTCAGAAAACAGAATTTAAATTCAGTCGTCCGCTGGAACAAATCTCATCACTTTCAATCTAAGTCATTTACACAAACACAAGATCTCAAGTCAAGACTTTAGAAACCTTTTCAAGTCATCAAAGTACAAGTCAGAGTCAAGTCCCAAGTCACAAGAACCCAAGTCAAGTCCAGTCTCAAGTCTTCTCTTCATGCATCAAGTCAAGTCTCAAGCAATTCAAACTGGGACTCGAGTCCAAGTCATGTGACTCGAGTCTCCACCTCTGCCTTAAACACTGTTATAAAACAGATTTTGGCAATGCACATTGTGCTGTTTTTGTTTTGTTTTGAAGATTTCTCCCATGAGTGAAGTTTTCATTTTTAGCTAAAATTGTTCTTATTTAAGTACGAACAAAGCCTTTCCCAAACCTTAACCGAGTTGTTTTAGTTGCCTAAACTTAACTGTTAGCTAATCTTTAGCTGAAAATGCTGTGTCCAATTTATGTTTTTGTCACAGAATCTAATTTGTGGTGGAGGAACTTAATCTGTGTTTCAGATTTTGCTCATTTCACTATTTTTTTTTTTTTTTAAGATTATTTTTTGCCTTTATTAGACAGTTCCAAATAGAGAGAGACAGGAAAGATTGTGAGAGAGAGAGAGGGATGACATGTGACAAAGCTTCTGGGCCGGATTCAGGCCCAGAACGTTGTGTTAACATGGGACGCGCCTCAGACCACTGAGACACACTAATTTCACCAAACTTTCTGCGACCACGTTGGGGAGTTTTATAAGACATCTACTCACAGCCACGCCCCTCCTCTCCAGCTCCTGGAAGACTCGGCGGATGGGGACGGAGAAGCAGAGGGAGAGCTGGCAGCCTCTCTGCTGCGGGTCGGAGGGCGTGATGACGGAGACGTGGGGCCGGGCGGGCCGGGCGGGACGGGCGGCGTCCCGGCCGTAGTAGTGCTGGATCAGATACTCCAGGTAACCCGTCAGCAGGATGGACTTCCTGCGCAGAGCCTGCATGCTGGTCAGGTTGAACACCTGGGAGACAAACAGAGGAAGATGAAGAGCTGACCTTCACCTCTACAGAGGCCGTGCTTTAAATCACTTCCTAAAACCCATTTGGACAAAAAAGCCTTTTTAGATTTTTTATAATTTTCAAGTGGCTGCTAAAAACTGCCTCTTTTAATCAGCCTTCATTTTAACTGTTTAATTTGATTGTATTATTTTATCTTTCTATTTTACTTGATTTGATTATTTTAATTAAATGCATTTTGTTTGTTCTTTTATATATATTTTATCTTTATATCTGTTTTTTTTATCTGCCTTCTATTGATGTAAAGCACTTTGAGCTGCATGTTGTGTATGAAAGGTGCTATACAAATAAAGGTTATTATTATTATTATTAGTAGTAGTAGTAGTATTAGTATTAGTATTAGTAGATAAGTGAATAAAAACCCTAGCAAAACACTCATCAAATCAACCAATAAAGAGATAAATAAGACATAAATAAATAAGTGACATAATATAAACAAGTGTTAAGACAGACAAACAGGCAGATAGATAGATTAATGGATAGATAGATTATTTTAAGAAGTATATAATAAATGTAATCTGTATACCACTTCTCATACAAAATGCTTTACAGACAATAAAACACTAATAAATGAAAGCAAATAAGAAGCAACAAACTTCCCAGAGCAGACATGAAACAAAGTGAGAGGAGAATATTTCAGACAGACAGATAAATATTACTTCACACCAGCTTAGAGCAGAGTTATACTGACTGTACTGTAACTCAGTACTGGAGATTTCTGTGAAGACTAAACACCTACAGTAGTTCAATTTACCATCACACTGTAATACTGTTCATGTGTGTGATAAGCAGTGTGATGCAGTACCTCCAGACTGGCCTGCAGGGGGCAGACCAGCAGGATGGACTGGTTGGACAATCTGAACCCGCTGACACCGGGCTGCAGGTCCAAAACTGAGGAGAGAAGAGCAGAGGTACTACAACTGGTCATGATTAGGCCCTGTATATGGATCTGTTTAACAAAATACTACTAGTACTACTACTACTACTGCTTCTACTACTGCTACTATTAGGCCTGCTACTACTACTACTACTACTACTATACTACTACTAGGCCTAGTGCTACTACTTCTACTACTACTACTACTACTGCTATTACTACTACTAGCACTACTATTACTACTACTGCTAATAACAATAATAACTTTGATTTAATTTTTCATTATCTGTAAAATATAGAGGATCTACAAAAGAGCATCTCTAAGAATATGTTCTCATTTAATTAGTATTTTATCATTAGTTTTGAGCAGATTTAGAAATGCCTAAATTGTATAAAGTAAATTTACTAAATATAAAGGTTTGACATCAAAATAGACAAATTTGGAGATACAGGATTTGTTTTTGCAGAGCTCCAGTAGTGATGTAATACCCAATGACACCACAAGATGGCAGTATAAATCAACTTTACATTATATCTTTGGCTACAATAAGGCACTCAGGTTATGTGATGTTGTACTTTGTCTCAGGTCTTACACAAACATCAAGGTAAAGGGAATAAAAAAAGATAATTTCCAGGTACCGTTATTCATCTGGAAACGTGTTTTCAAGTCGTGTCCCCACCATCCCAAGAGCCTGGAGGACAAAACCATGTTAAAATTACAATGATATTTACAGTAGTTTATTCCATGCTGGGTTATGCTATAATATATTTACCAATCCACAGAATGTGATGAACTATCAACTTGCCTCGGATGTTAGAGGGAAGTGGAGTGTATAAATTCTTATTATATGATGATATGAAAAAAAAAAGATTATTTAGACTAATTAAGTTTGTCATCCAGTGATAACAGGACTACACACTGACACAGCTGACAATACATCAGTCTAGGACATATTACATGTTGACCATAGTGTGTAATGACACTATTTTAAATGCACTCACGCTGGTTTGACGGTGTGTTTGTGCTTCTCATGGATGAATGCCCCCGCTAGACCGCCGGCGCCAGAATTCACATACTGTGTGAAGACAAAAACAGCTGATTTTAACACAGTTATCTGGTATTTAGTATTGTCATATTTGAAAAAATCCACCCTAAAACTCTTGAACACTGTTTAAAAACACTATTTGGCGATGCATTTCTGTTGTTTGGTGTGTTTTTTCCATCGCAGAAGAGGCAGTGATGCAGTTTCTCCACCAACAGTAGGACAAGCCAGCTAGCTATATTTAGTTTTGATTAAAAGCAACAAGTTAACGCCCCTTCTCTGGGGGTTGGCGAAAGGCATTCTGGGAAATGTAGGAAATCACTAACTGAAGTAGAAGCAGACGAGGCAGGCTGAGGGAAAGTGGGTGCACCAAAACAGTAAATTACAAAAAACTTAATCACAAAATATCTCCTGGAATGAAGTGAACATCACAGATTGATGATATCTAACAGTGAAAGAAGAGCTGAGAATTTCACCTGTTCTCCATCAGTGAGTGAATTCAGACGAAACACAAAGTTAATGAAAAGTCTGTGCAGAGCGCTAAACAATGTGAAACAGCTGTGATGGGAAACCAGTTTTGGGTTTTTCCCCCCCACAGACCGACCTTGTAGGAGCACCAGCAGGCGAAGTCGACGCCCCAGTCGTGCAGCTTCAGCTCGGCGTTCCCCGCCGCGTGGGCGCAGTCGAACCCCACGTAGCAGCCCTGAGGGACACACAGCAGAGGCTTTAACAGTATGAATCTGAGACATTTTTCATATTAATAAATCTCTGTTCTGCTCCTCTCTATCTGCTCTAACTCAACAGTGATCTAACCTATATCCACTTCATGAAATCTTTTCCATTGTTTTTTTTTCCCAATCATTTCCGGATTGTTTTGGAATAAACAGAAGAAGAAGAACTGGGTAGGTAGCATGAGCAGCGATAGCAGCCATGGCTGAACAGACAAAACAAAACTAGGAACTGTAACTAACCCTAACCCTTACCACTTTTAAGGATTAAGAGGAGTGTGTGTGTGTGTGTGTGTGTGTGTGTGTGCGCTAGTGAGTGAATATTACAGAATCCAGCCAGCACACACACACACACAAGCTCTGGCCTCATTTCATGAAGTTTGTGATGTAATTTTCCTTTATCTGTACTTCTGTACTTTGGTGTTCTGTAAAGCACTTTGTCACAAACTTGTTGACTTAAATGTGAGTGTGTGTATGTGTGTGTGTGTGTGTGTGTGTGTGTGTGTGAGAGAGAGAGCGAGCGAGAGAGAGAGAGAGAGAGAGAGAGAGAGAGAGAGAGAAAAACGTGAAATATGAAAATGTCATGATAATGTATTCTAATTCTATTTGCAAATGTCCTATTTATATTGTACATTTTCCCAATTTTATGAGGTCATTGTTTACACATAAACAAGTTTACAAGTAATGCCACAAGTTTGCTGGTAGGTGGCGCTGTCTGATCACAGATCTGTCTCTGCTGAGCCACACAGGTTCAACACAGCCTCCCACAGCCTCCCTGTTTCAACACACTGAATCACAACTTAACAGCAGACTGTGACACAGACTTCACTGGAACTCCTGACTTCCTGATTTCATTTTTCTCATCTAGTTTCCAGTTTTGTCGTCTACTTCAGCTCAGTTTAAAGCTGTGCTAGTGAGGACGCCCATTGAGGACATACAGTATATTCATGCATTTTATTTACACCGTTTTCCCGTGATAATGAGTTAACTTTCCCTTGTTTTCTTGAGGTATCAAATTATTTATGTCATTATCTTGAGACAACACATTTTGTTTCCCCTAGATCTTACGATGATTTCCTCGTTATCTTGAGAAAACAAAGTAAAGGGCAGAGATTAAGTATCTCGTTATCGAGAAAACCAAACTTTGTTTTGATATGAGATAATGAATTAATTTATATTGTTCCTTGAAATTTCCAACTGCGGTGCATTACACTTGACATGCTGACATGCTGACTGACTGACTGACAACATTTGGGTTTTGAATAACATGTTTTCCTTTAAGATGTTAGTTCCAAGCAGAAAACTACTACAATAATAATTTTAATAGAAAATTATGAGAAAATTATCTCGAGATCTCAATAAAACAAAATGTGTTATCTCGAAATAATGATGTGAATAACTCAATATCTTGAGAAAACAAAGAAAATAAACTTGTTATCACGGGAACATAAGATGTTTGAATATTTGTCCTCAGTGGGCTTCCGTAACTTTGGTATAAAGCATCACAGACTTGCCGGGATGGTAAACATGAGTTTACTGACCTCACTGCACAGGATTTCTGGGTAATGAAGTTCAAGCAGTGTTCAAAGTTGCCTAGTGCAGCTTCAACTGAGTCTGGTGGTTTTAGGTTTTTGGTGTTACCTTCCTCTGCCCGGCCTTAGTGATGGCGGCCATGTTGAACAGCTGGCCGGTGTAGTACTGCACGCCGCTGAACATCACCACAGCGATGGAGTCGCCCTCCTTCTCAATCAGCTCCAGGATGTCCTCCGTCCTCAGAGTCTCCTCCCCCTGGCAGACAGGAGGCAGAACCATCGGGGGTCAGAGGTCAACTCATTTCCCCTTTCAGAGTCCATTCAGATTTATTTTGCTCCTGACGACGGCCCAGCTTCCTTTGATATTTGTCATTCCCTTCATCTCTGTCTTACATCATTTTTCTAGATGGGACTATTTTGTTCCAACTATTGCCAGTGTTTTGTAGCTTTGACCTTTGACCTCTTTACTATTGGTTGCTTTTTATGTTGGTGATCCAGGAATTGAAGCTTTTTTTCTACTGTTGCACTTGTTTAAGTCACTCTGGATTCTGCTTCAGTACTGCTATAACTAGTACTACTGCTATTTCTACTACTACTGCTATTTCTACTACTACTAGTAATGCTACTATTACTCCTCCTAGTAGTATTACAACTACTACTAGTGTTACTAGTAGTAGTGTTACTAGTGTTACTACTAGTCTAGTCTAGTCTTGTTTATTTACTACTACTGTTACAAGTACTACTACTGCTACTACTATTACTAGTACTACCATTACTAACTATTACTACTATGACTGTTACTACTACTACTACCATACAATCAAGACTTCTACTGCTATTACTATTTCAACTATGACTATTTTAACAACAGTAGAAGCAGTCATATCTGTATAGTGGTTGTTGTAGTAGTAGCAGCAGCAGTAGTAGTAGCCTAGTAACAGTAATAGTAATACTAGAACTAGTCCTAGTAGTAGTAGTAGTAACAATTACTACTACTATTATGACTGCCACTACTTCTACCACTACTACTGCTACTACTAATAAAATGCTTATAGGAGTGTTAGGTCATGTATTTTTAGCCTTGCTGGCCCCACTAACAGCTCTGCTCTAAGGCAGTTGACGTACCGGTCTGGGCGACACGAGCAGCATGCTCTGCTGAGGGTCGCATCCTCGCAGCCGGACCTGAGATTCCACAGCATACTGAGGAGAGAGGAGAGCACATCCACTTTACTCATCCCAGAAGGAAACTTGAGCGTAAAACCACAGAGAAGAAGTCAGAGAAACACAAGAGACGGCAGGAACAACAGTCATAAAGACAAATAACCAAACCACAAGTTACTGTAAAAGCATGAATGTTGTTGCCAGATAGAGGACCAGTGTTTGTTTTTGGTGGTTTTTGTTTGTTTTTGGTGGAGATCCACAGCGGCAGCCATTGGTTAAGTCCTCTTTCATGCATTTATCCTGCATCTATCCTGCAGTCATGCTGCACCGCAAAAACCGAGAAGTTGTCCAGTGATTTTATCTTCTCTCCAGACCTATCATGATATTTTCAGTCAAATTCTCTCACTGCACTGGCAGATAATCTTGCTGGTTTAAATAAATGTCACTTGATACATGCCAATATGACTTCTTTCAAGAAATTTCAAGAAAATGTCCTGAAGTTTGAGTGTTACACAGTATAAACAAATTCAATTTTGTAACAAAGCTACTGTGTCTCTCAGCTGACTAGTAAGCAGACCATTCCTTTTAACATCCAAAAAAGCTTGATTTATAAAGTAAAAAAAAGTGGGACTTCAACCGATGGCTGCATCTGTGGCTCAGCTATGAATCAGAGAAAGGCACTTGCACAAAAACACAAAAATCCATCTTGGAACAAAGGAATGATTTTATGGAAAAGTGGCCTTTTAGTGTCAGAATGAGGGACCTTAAGCTTTAAAACAATTGTCTGTTAATGTGGATTTACTCACGTGGTCTGAAGGAAAGGCCTTGTCCTCTAGAAGGATTTTGTGACGTGTTGCTGTAGGTTTGTAAAAAGAAAGCTACAGAACAAAAGCATTAAATGACCGTTAGCTTTGAAACTGACTAAATGACTGGCATTTAATGAATATACTCTGTACAACAGAGAATTTGTAGGAAATCAGCTTACTAGTAGCAGATGTAAATTAACTGTCAAACCGTTCATTAGTGCCACTTCTTCAGCTTTAGCACCTGTAAGACACACAGAGAGAGAGAGAGAGAATGAGTGATCATCCTTTTAGTGATTTCCTCTATGACTTAAGTTTCTTTTCATTTGCTGACTACAATAAATGAACAGGAATTTCTCTTGGTAGCTTTGTTGCAAAGAGATATTGACAACTTACATAACAACAGTGCAAACTGACATACATAATACAGGGACAACAGGACCTCACATACAGTACAAAGGGACAATATTACACTATACACCCCAAAAATGTATCAAGTGGGTTTTCTAAGATCCAAAGGGAGCCAATAAGCACCCCAGGGTTCCTCACTGGCAGAAATACCCGTAAATACTTCCTTGAAGAACCCCGATATGTTAAGAGGTTCATGGAAGTACCGTCAGGGGATGTGAACCATTAATGAAGGGGTTCCTCAAGGAACCATCTGGGGTTCCCCTATGGTTGAAATCTGAAGAACTCCTCAAAGTTCAGTGAAACTCTTAATTTGAAGAGTGCGCATATCAATCTACATATATCTATTCAGTGCTCATTGGAGGGATTTTTTCAGATTCAGATTTCATTTATTTAGCATTTTACAGGAATTTGCCTTGCGTGTAAGAGCATTGAGTCAGACATTTAACAAAGACAACATTTAAGACATCAAAGAACAGATATAAACCACACAACAGGAATGATGCCAAAATGTTCCCTGGAGGCAACTTTCATAGTTTCAAAGTACCTCCTGACACACATGGTACGGGAACAACAGGACCTTTATAAAGGGGATCCTCAAGGAACCTTCTGGGGTTCAGTGCATATCAATGCATATCAATCAGTCATTATGTGCATTCATTCTTCATACTTCCAACAGTCCTGTTCTTTCAAAGTGGATAAGAGTTATAGGCCCATATATGTATCTAACTTATTTTTTAAAGTAGGACTGAACTAGAATCAATGGTCAGATCATGTTAATATATAAACTTCTCTACAATTTCAGATCACTACTTCTCTGCAATTTCTAAAACTGTTGTGTTGCATTTGGTGTACAGATAGGCACAGATACAAATATTGCAAAACAAACATTGAGTCTGACTTAGCACTAAGTTTCATTACCAGGTCCTAAATGGATTGTTACAGGAAACAAACAGAATACATACTACCTTATACAGACCCTGTGTAAATAAATGCAGATTTGTTTAAAAGCTTTAAAGCCTTCACATGTACTTTGGACTCTACAAAACAGGCCTGGATGCAAAAGTGCAACGACCTGACCCGAGTAGCCTCTCAAAGAATGATGACAAAGTTGCAGAAAAGGTTTAGAAAAAAGGCCTGGACTGGGCTGATTGGACTATCACTATGTTGAGTGATAGCAGGTCACTACAATTGTCTCAAAAGTGAGAAAATGAGAACTTGTAGCAGCTCTAAAGCTAAATGGTAAGTAAAGTTAAATTATATGCGGCCAAGTCTGGTAGTTTTGTGTAGGAAATTGGTGAAATAATAATAACAATAATAATAATAATAATAATAACTTAAAAAGCATACTGTTTTTGACCCACAACAATCTCACAAAAACTAAAAATAGCATTTGAGCTCAGTCTACCCTCTGTAAATAGAAAAAAGGTTTAAAATAAAGTGTGTTACTTACCGACGACATTTGCCATGAGTTCCTCTATGTTGTTTTCAGCCCAAGCCCAAGGTCGAGAGCCTTGGATGTGACCGTGAACGCCCCTGTAGAGGATCAGCAGAGCAGCAAAAGTTAATGTTCTCAGTTCAGGACTCGAAAGATCCTGAACTGAGTTTACCTTATGCATTGCACAAAAAAAAAAAAACACCCATCTCTCACTGTAATCTTTTGGTAAATATTGATTTTAGCCTTAACATACGTTTTGGCCCATTTCTCCAGCTCTTCTTCCAGGTACTTCCTGGCCATTTTGGGCTGGAGCCCCAGGGAGTTTCCCACTAAGTAAATACATTCTTTGGTGCCATCGACAAGCGAGAGATCAGCTGTAGAGACATCAGAGGGGAAATCCACTAAATTTAAAGAACATCATTTTTATAGTGTCTGTTTTGCTATTCTCTCGCCCACAACAGCAATTCAACCTACTGTATATCCAGTTCATGAAAGCTTTTCCATTTGCTGTCTGTCATACTCCATTGTGAGTTTATAGTGACCTTATTGTACTTTATAGTATTTTTTAATCACTTATGGATTCACTGTAATATTCTAATCATATTCCTCTCGTGACTTTAAGCTTAGCTGCGATATTTGCATAGTATCATAAGTATTACAATTCTTTTTCATTGAAGGCAGTCAAAATATATGCAATGTAGCCTATACTTAGCCTGGTAAGACCATCCTGATCACGTGACCTCACATTCTGTTTCGCTCCATGGATCAGTCTGGACTTCCAGCCGCCCACATCGATTTCAGTGGGCGGGAGTACTCGCCTTGACAGACAAGCTCCTTCAGCCAATCAGCGAATCCAAATTCAAATCCAGTCGGAAGAACGGCGAAAATGTCTTTTCCACCGAGAAACTCCGCTAGTGCATACTCTTGTTCTTGTTTAATTGTTGTTATTGAGTCTATTTCTGCAATAACTGCACTTATGGCTGTGTTTACTCTGCAAACATTAACGTTAAGGCTTGTTGCTTCGGGAGACGCAGCGGCGGCCTGTATTTCACGTCATCAACTACGACGCAGTCTCTGATTGGCCCGGTTACATCATCAGCTACGAAGCAGTCCCTGATTGGCCCGGTTACATTGTAATTTCAGGAAATCGATGTGGGCGGCTGGAAGTCCAGACTGATCCGTGGAACGAAACAGAATGTGAGGTCACATCAGGATGGTTTTACCAGGCTAGCCTATACTGCTTCTGCTACATAAAAAAACTCCACTGTATCACTTTACACTGGGAATCTGTAGAGGTTTCACTGAGTTGAGTGCAGGAATAGCAACTTGGGAACGTCAAACTCACAGGGAGGCAGATCTGCAATTTTGGGCACCAGGAATTTGTCCCTGAGATGTCTCAGTTCGTCGTTCTGGTCGAGGTACGCGGCCACTTCAGCGGAGGTCGTGCTGCAGCCCAGCGTCTCCGCGACACACTCCAAGATTTCCCTCGGAGGCGAGTCGGCGAACGAGTCCATTAGCGCGTCGAACTGGGGCGCCCTCTGCCTGCGGAGAGGAGACATGCATGACGAAATGTATTTTTATATAAACATCAATTACAGCGGCCTTCTTTTCCTCAAAACATTAATTACAGTCCTCATTTTCATACATGTGTCTGTGCAGATTCATTTCAATCATCAAGGTAGTAAGCTGTCCAAGAACATTTCATACATGCTTTATACAATATCCAAAAAATGTACATGTAGATGGAATTCATTTGAACTGTATGAGTTGTCAAATTGTATTTTGGATGTCGTCACTGTCCAGTGAAAACCTCAAATCTCTAAAATATCAACTTTTCAGATGCTAAGAAAAACAGCCTTGTTTTCAGCTTAACGGCACACTTTTATGTTTATCCAACGGGGTTTGAAACCCAAACATGGTAGAATTTTCTCAACTGGTAGAGGAGCAAGTAATCCTTCAACCTTCAAATTAAAAGATTGGAGACACAATATACTTGCATCTGTTGTCAGCAGAGCATAGGAAGAAAATGCATTTTCCAGTGTCCAAAATATATTTTGAAAGAATGTCATTTACATTCAACTACAATGGTCAATTTAGGATAAACATCCATTACAATAGTCTACACGTCTCATTTTACCTTACAACATCTTTTACACTGGTCTAACTTACTTTTACTTTACACATTAACTTCAATGGTCTAGTGATACTATAATCATTGATTATAATGGTCTACCTTTACTTACCACTTCAATTTCAGTGGTCTATTCTTAGTTTACACATCCATTGCATTTTCCTTCTTTTATTTTAAACATCAATTGCAATGACCTACTTTTACCTTTAAACATCTATTACTCTGGTCTATTTTTACTTAAACACCAACTACAATGTCCTCCTTTTACTTTAAACACCAACTATAATGGCCTATTTTTACATTAAGCAACAGCTGAAATGCCCGTCTTTTAGTTACACATCAGTTTCAATGGTTAACTTTTAATTTAAACATCAGTTATTATGGTCCATTTTTACCTTTAAGCATCTATTACTCGGGTCTATTTTTACTTAAACAGCAACTACACTGCCCTTCTTTTACTTTAAACATTAGTTGTAAAGGTCTACTTTTACTTAATACATCAATAACAACGGCCTACTTTTACTTTCTCTTCTAATCTTCTAATCTTTAAAAATGTGTTTAAAATAATGAACCAGCCTGTAAGTCACGGTGGACCAGTTGATGTCCAGATGAGCTTCAGCAGGTTAAGTGTCTCCTCTCCAGTGGAAATGCTCTTTAACCTCTATGTGTGTAATCTATAGTCAATCATTAATCAGTAAATCATTGTTTGAATGTCCTCAACTCAAACCCGAGATAAAGAGGAGCGGATGGAATGAAAATGTCCTGCAACTGTCTCTCTCCACTGAGCAGTGTGATTCCCCCTTTTTTAATTTGTTTCACTTTCTGATTTGTTGTAATGTCTACCAGTCAGCGTAAACCAGACAGGCAGGCAGACATGTAAACGCAACACGCTGCAAAAAATATCCATATTTACAACTTTTTAGTCCAGTGGTTTCCAAACTGCTGTCCGGGGACTTCAAGGGGTCCTTCAGGGAGTTCCAAGGGGTCCCAGTAGGATTGTTATAATTTGGGATTTTTCCATTCGTTTTTATTTTTGTGTGGGTTTGGTAGTTTTATTTTATTTCATTTGCAAATGTTTAGTATTAGTTGGGTTTTTTTAGAAAAAAGTTTAAAAGGTATTTTGTAAATATTGGAAACAAGTATTGTGTGTAATACAAACAAATCATAAAATATTTTTCAGATTTATTTATATTACAATACATCCTCAACTGACTTAAAGTTGGGACCAGTTCAAAATTCTGCGCCCAAAATTGATTTTCTTTTTTGCCCTGCACAAAAAATATTTCACTTTTGTTTTGTTTTTTTAGTATTACAAGTAGACAAGATAGCTTTACTTCAGTTTTACTTTTTTCACAAAGCCTTGTTTTTATTTTATTACATTTTACAACAATGTTTTAACGCCTAGTTTTCCTCTTAGTTTCAGTTTATGATAATACACATGGTCCCCAGCAAAATGAGGAACAGTTTAACTTCACTTTCATTCCCTAGAAGCTGCAACAATGTGGAAATGCAGAAGCATGAGTATTTTGTTTCGTTTTGTTATCTACCTACCTGACCGAAGACTCCTCAGACTGGATTCTCTATGGGACAAACTCTTCTCAGATGAGACTCCAGGTCTGACCCGAAAAGGTCTGATTGAGTCTGGTATACAGTCTAAAAACTGTATTTTTCCTAAAGCAAGATTCTGCCAAAAGGGGCGAGACTAGTATATTGTTTTCACTGCAGTTGTACCTGTTTGGCCAAGTGACTGTGTTGAAACAAGACAAATTCTGACCCCCATTGGCAGATTTTTCACTTGCTTTGAGAAAAATATTATTTTACCACTCAATTCTAGACTAAATGGACACAAGATGAATTGTTTTTTGCAGTGTATCCAAACTCACCGTGCGTAACAGACGCTCCAGCACCAAAAAGCATTTCAGTGAGATGCGTTTCCTAATCTTTAGTGTTGTTTGTGTTGATTTCGAGAGCGAACTGCAGTTTTACAGTGAATTCGCCGGGTTTTACTTCCTCAAAGCGGGATATAGGACTCGTGCAAAAGTCAAGTTCACACGCATGGCTTTCAGCTGGCAGGTTTTCGTAAAGCTACATTTTTTACATTGTTCTATACTATACTATACTATATGTTGGCAGTCATAATGTAAAAGAGATATGAATGCATGACTGCTGGTTGGGTTATTCTCAGGCTGAGCAGCAGTCAACAATACTAGATAAACTGCAGGCGGCTGACACTGTCATAGCAAATAACCAGCCATGCGTAAAGTCTCTCTCTCTCTCTCTCTCTCTCTCTCTCTCTCTCTCTCTCTCTCCCTCTCTCTCGCTCTCTCTCTCTGTTTTTCTCTCTTATTTCCTCTAGATGGCAGCAAAGTGTCGTAAATGAGCAGGGAACCGTAACATTTATTATATTCCTATAATATTTCTATAGGAACTTACAGTGTGTCTGTGGTTCTCTATAGCGCCTTCCTGTATTTTTCGAGTATTATTATTATTATATTTATCCCCTATAGTATCACTATAATACTCCTATAGTATTCCAAAAGTTTTCTATAGACACTCATAGTGTGTTTGCAGTGTTTTATAGTGACCTTATCATGCTTTATGGTATTATATATCCTATATTCCTATAATATTACCATAGGCACTTGGAGAGTCTGTGGTATTCAATAGTGAGGTTTTGCATGGTATCAATGTAATACATCTATAATAGTGTGTCTATGATATTAAAGAGTATGTTTATAGTAACCTTACTGTATTTTATGTTGGGTTTTTTTTATCTCCTATTGTATCATTATAATATTCTTAGAGGGATTTCTATGGTATTCAATAATGAGTTTATACTGAGCTTATCATATTCCTATATAGGATATTACATACAGTTTATATGTTTGCTGAGATATTAGTATTGCATTCCACCAAAATGTATTATAGGATTAGTGTATTTGTTTTTCATAAGGGTGAAGCATAAAGGTAAGAGTCTAGAAACTCATTAAAACTCGGTCAGATGTAGCTAAGTGGCGATGTACGATGTAAATATGGGCCAACGTTTGGAGCCAATGTAAAGTGTCTTTTGGGTGGCTGGTCGACCTAAATGTAGAAGGCTGATCAATAACTGGAAGGTTGCTGGTTCAATTCACTGATAAATCTTTAGTCAAGGGAGCCAATCAAGACCAAGTCCAGCTGTGAGGCGTTTCCTGGAGTTAGCCTGAAACAGAAACGGATGGGTTTTTGAAAATGCAAAAACTTTAAAAAAAAAAATGTAACCACTCAAATAAAAGCAAATTTTAACAATGCCTTTATTATATATCTATATACATAGAGGAAAATTTGAATTCCTGTAATACAGCCCCTTTAAAGTTGGCTGGTTCAAAGTTCAGCATTGCATATGAACATATAATACGTAAAATAGATATTTCCCACACAGCAAACTGACATTGAATCGATGACACCTTGCTATCTGGGATGTGTCTAGTAATCTGTGTGCACACAAACCTGACATTGAGAGAAAACCTCCAGACTGGAGCTTTAAATGTCATACTGTATTCTGACTGATGGAGGTCTATACCCAGATCAGGTCCCCATGGCCTTTTTCTGATGGAGTGATGAAATGAGGATGGTGAATATAAAGAGCAGACACCTTCTGAAAGGAAGGAAAGCGTGTCTAGGAAAACCTCCAGCATCCATCACATGACTGAATGGATATATGTAGACTGAAACGTATCACTCTAAAAAGTAAAATATTTTCAATGAACTTTGATTTACTGTGTTAAACACTGAATGGAGGTATATTTATATTGGCATGTACTCTCTAAAATTTAAATGAGCTTCACTGAAACTTGAGTAATTCTTCAGATTTCAAACATAAGGGAACCCAAAAAGGTTCCTTGGGGAACGCCTTCAAAAAGAATTCGCGAACCCTGACAGTCGGTCTTTATTGGCCTCTTTTGATCTTAGAAGAACCTGAAAAACCTTTAGTGTATAGTCTTATTGCTTTTATATGTGTTGCACTGTATGTGAGGCACTATTGTCCCTGTGTCATGTGTGTCATATGTACTTTGAAACTATGAATTTTGTCCATATGTCTCTAAAAGAACAGCGTCTTCAAGGAAACTTTTGGCCTCCCATGATTACTACTTTGACCACAGAATGGATATATATTTACACTGACATGTACGCTCTAAAATGTAAACAAGCTTAATTGAACCTTGAGTTATTCTTTAGATTTCAAACATGAGGGAACCCCAGAAGATTCCTTGAGGAGTCCCTTCATAAAGAGTTCCCACTTCCATGAGCCTCTAACATATTGGAGTTCTTCAAGGAACTATTTAAGAAAATTTCAGCCAAAACTTTTAGCGTATAGGCGTCTTACTGTATGTGACTCCTTTTTTCCTGCTACTTTGAAACTATGGAAGTGGTCGATGTGCCCCTGCATAAATGCCACCAAGAGAAATTCCTGTACATTTATTGTACATTTATTACAGTGATATTGACATAAAGGCCTGAATACAGCTACTCTGAAACTATATACTGTGCAGTAATAATACAGTTTCAGAGTTTCAGTGCTTTGTTGTCAACACTGAAACTCTGGCTGAAACTGCATCATTACTGCACAGTACACAATTTATTTTAATAGGTGATTCCACTTTTGCCATGTGATGAGTGTGTGCTAAACGTTGAAATAAGTGTAACTGCTGTAACTGTTTTTAAGATGCAAAACAAATTGCCTCAATGAGGACATTAACGTTTTTCTAATCTAATCTACAGAAGTGGCGACATTGGTTCAGTTTCTCTCTCAAGTCTGTCCTTTCAAAAACATGTAGTTCTCCTCAGGATTAACTGTCAGGCAAAATGAAGACATAGAGGTTCCCTCAAGTTCATACTGATTGACCTTTGACCCCCTCCACCCTGTCTGCTGTCTATATTTCAAGGTGCTGAATGATGAATTTCAGGTCATGATTGCTTTTCCCAAAAACAGACATGCGGGGTTTAAGAAATGAACTGTTCGTTTGTGTTTTCCATAGGAGCTGCATGGGAGCTGGATTGTAAAATAGCTTGTAACTTCTCTAAGAAAAACTGACATAAACACAGCACTCAGTAAATATGTTTTCCCTCCACTACACTCTTAAAAACAGTGTGTCATTTTCAACACATCTGGACAGCACACATTTTAGTAATTTGCCAACGCAACATATGTTAATAAAACATATCTAGACTGCATATGTTACTAATAATATCCGCCGTGTTGGGGAAGTAACGCAAATCCGTATCGTCCGAAACTAGGCACGCAGATGAAAATCCATGTTGAAAATGACTCATCATTTTTAGGAGTGCAGAAACAATATGGTCACAAGATGTTTGGGGGCATTGTTGCCGCTGACATGCCTCTTGTATGTTCCTCCCTTGTTTTTCTCACAGTAAAAGAGGATGTGTGACATCTGGAAGTGCTCAGGGGGGAGGATCGAACCCCCCCCTTGTCGTTTCTCAGGACTCGAACATCAAAGGAGGCCGCAGATAATGTTTTCTCTCCTGTAAAGCCGCTTTAACTAGCAGCCACTGCCACGGCCTGAAATCAGGGAGTTTTTCAAAAGGTTCACATGAGTCTAATTGTGATGATACAGCACTTCTAAACACATAGGATGGGCCCGCCAAAGATGAGTGTTACGGGACAAATTGAGGCTTTACTGCAAGAGCAACTGGGAGGGAGGGAGGGAGGGATTGTGTGAATGCTACTGCACAAAGAGGATGGGTTGTACGAGCTTGAATAACTTTTGACCTTTTGGTTAGTATCTTATATGTTTGCTTTAAGGACATTTGGCTTCTATCTTACCACCAAAGTGGGAAATTAACAACAGAAACCTAAATAAATCTAAATTGTGGCTGTGGTTGGTAAGCTTGTCGACTCGATCATCCAGCCAGCGTTCAGAGATGATTTTCTATTCTGAAACAATGTGGCAAAATGCAATAGTGGCTGAATTCCTTGATGTTTTAACCGTTATTTATCCAGGGAAGATGATGTTGAGAATGAACGCTCTTTTTAAGGAAGGTTTGGGGGTTCGGTGCCTTGCTCAGGGTCTCCTAACAAGATTTTTCCAGCCAGTCCGGGGATTAGAACCAGCAACCTTTGGGGTCACACAACCCTGCTTGATTCTGTATACCGGCTGAAATCGAGTTGAAGCGGAGTTGATACTTTAGGTGCTGTTCTGGCTCTTGGTAATAACAGTTATGACAAAACTTGAAGATTTACAGTTTCCCACGTTTACTTTTGGATTGCCTGCAGCCTAAAGACTAGAGAAGCAGGCTGGCAGCTGGAAGGTTGCTGGTTCGACTCTTGAGAGACCTGAAGAAGACTGAAACTTTGTCTTTTAATGAATAAAAGTGATTTTGGAGCGTAGTGTGAGGGCTCTACGCTTCATTTTTGCAGACTTCTCTTCAACCCAGCACCTAAGATGATGTGTATATGACTAAATGAGTTGTTGGTTGGAGAAAAAGAGTGAAAGTAAATGAGTAACACTCTCTTCGACCATCGAAGTACCATTGAGCAAGGCACTTAACCCCCAAATCCTCAGTGGAAGACTGTGGAAGGATTTTGCTCAGAAACCTCTCAGCTTTTCCTAATATTTTCTGCACTGCATTGAAATAAGAAAGCGATTAACTGTCTTGTAATAAACAATCAACACCGGATGTTTCCATGATGCTTTGGTGCAAATGTTTAAAAGAAGACAACATCTAAGGTTTAGGACAAAGTATGGAAACTAAAGGTCCACGGCTTTTCTCACATCAGCCGCAGAAGTGAAGCGTGGATGAAAAGGCGAGCGCTGAACACCTGCAGGTCCGTCTTGGGCCTTTTATTTAGTGGAAAGGTATGTCTTTCTGTCTCCACTGCCTCCAGCACCTGATATTTACTCGACACTCTGGAGGCCGACCTTCTCTCTCTCGGCTTCGCAAGTTCTCAATTCCCCCTGCGGTGAAATGATTTCAATCGCAAACTGTTTTCAGTCACATGAGCCGCTTTAATGAACTGAATGAACTGAATTTTTACTGCCGGTGAAACCCCCCATTCAAACGTTTAAGATAAAGTAGCATGAACTTACACTGGATATTAACAGTTTCTGAGATCCATCATTCAATAAAAGTGCCATCTACTCTTAGAAAATGATTGCTAGCACAAAATAAAACAAATTCTGGTACTTAAGCATGCCAATTTAAGTTCTAGTTTGACAAAATGAGAAACTTTACAGACTAAATCCTCCCTAATTTAGATACTGAAGAAGTGAACTTAATGCTTTGTGAAAAATGTGTAGCATTTTTGAATAAAACCTTCCTTATGCATGTTCTCCAAGGCTGATAATTAATTTCATGTGCATCATTTTGTTCAGTATAACTTCCTCATGTTACACTGCTCAGCTTAGACTTCCCTCTGCAGCTATGACCACACTGCCTGAATACATACAGCTGCAGAACAGTGCATGTATATACAGTATAGTGACATGTATAGTCTGCTGCCTATTGTGTGTCTTGCACTGCCACTGTTTAGCTCAGTATATACTGTGAAACTCTAAAATTGTCAATAATTTTCTGCACCAAGACAAATTCCTGTATATTTTTTTCTGCTTGGGGATTAAAGTGATTCGGATTCAGCTCATATTATTGCAATAAAATGCATAAAATATTCAAAATAAGTGCTAGTAATTTGCCACTAGATGATGAGGAGTTAAATCTCAAGAATTTGCCCCTTTACTGCATGTGGAAACCTGATCCTCTGCAGTGTTAATTGGCTTCTGGTATGTGCATGGGAGGAAAACAGCAACACCACATGTTGTCCGAAGCTGCTGTCCATTGAGATGAAAGATAATGTCTGATATTAACCTTCAGCTGCTCAAAATCTGACATGGATTTGTGTCTTTGGTTAGCAGCAGTGAGTCTCCTTTCTGCCTCACACTGTAAGCAGTCAGATTTATGAAGACCACACAGCAACAGCCGGAGAAACAAGAGCGGTTGAAGTGTTTATGCTCCAATAAACCATGATGAAGCCTTGGAATCAAACCGTCCGTCACGTTGGCTGAGAGTATTTAAGCTTTGATTACGAATGACACATGTGGTTTTGATCCAAAGGGGCAATAAACCGGGCTAATTTATTGATTTGTGTCCAAGTGATGTTCAAGGAGCAGAGTTTGGTTTGGTTTCAGCTCGGGCCCACCTACAGGGAGAGCTGGAGACTCCTAAGTGGTTTGTTGCCTCCCCCCTTTGCCCCCTTTTTTCTTTGTAATCTCGTGCGCTCTGTACTGGAAAGCCGCTCTCCAACAAGCGGAGCGCAAATTTGAGCCTCCTTTCTCTAATTACCGGGCAAACGGAGCGGTGAAATAACCACAGTTTGCGCCACTTTCACGCTGTTTTCTCCAGACTTCCAATGGGACCCGACGACTGAGACCAGCTTTGCCGCATCTCTCTCTCTCTCTCTCTTTTCGCGGAGCCAGTCTTGAAGTAGCGCAGCACCATGGACTGTTGCGCATTTGATTTGGTGCGCTTGCTGTTCCCTGGATATTTACGCATCGCGTTGCTGTGTATCGTGCAGTTGGGAGCGTTCAGCCAACATGGTAGGTGGATTTAAAACTGATTATGGCTTATTTGCATGTAATAGACTATCCTAAATCCTGTTCTATCTGTTGATTTTTGCAAAAAATGATTCCCAAATGGTTCTATGGTTGTTTCACTGACCTCTAAAAACCAAAGGTATGATAATAGGTGAGCGTTTAAAAAAGATAATGGCCATTTTAGATAAAAATAGAAGTTCAGTGCAACCCAGACCCCCATATTTACACCAAACAGTTTCCTCATCATTATGGCTTTATATGAAAACAGAAAAAACAGTTCTGGTTGAAAACTTGCCACTTGAAAGCAGTGGAGTGTGCAGAGCTGCTGTGTGACTTGGTGCCTCTGCAGCTGCATTCCCATCACTCAACATGTCCAGAGATTAGATGAACCTTCACAGACTCCAGACAAAATCACAGTCAAGGGCAAAACTAGTCAGGGCATCTCATACACAGAGGGGGAAAGAGTGCTGGAGAAGTTAACTCAAGTAAAACTACAGATATTTCAGTTATATTTTACTCAAATCAGAGTGCTTGTTATGGGATTTGTCAGGTAGAAGAGTTGCTAACCCAAAAGTATTAAAGTACTTATCTACTTTTGAACAAATGGCATGAAGGCTTTGTACTTTGTTCCTAAATTGATCCCACAATTATGATGTTTTGGCATGTATACCTCTTAAAAATCCTGGACATTATCATTGGGTTGGAAATGGTCCGCTACATATCAACAAATACATCAGTTATGGGAGGTAAAGTCCTGGATGACTGGTTATTATAAATGGTAAATCTCTAGTCCGAAGTCTACAATTCAAATGTAGGTCAAGTAAAAGAGAATAGATGCTTAAAAATTCCTCAAGTAGAAGTAAAAGTACAGACTTGTAAACAGAATCAAAAGCCTTCCTCCACATGTAGCTGTAATTGAAACGTTACAAAATGTTGTAATGAGTCACTTGCCAGACCTGATTACACACTTATTGCTCAACATGAGGCAGTGAACCGCATCAAACAGCTGTGAAGGCTTTGCTCTCCTCCTCTTGGTCAGTGGCTTGACTTCCTCTCTCCTATCATGCCCCTCTCTCTCAGTGCGGTCATGACACATGTAGTCATAAACTTAAAGGCAGAAGATAGAACCAGAATATGCACAAAATCGCAATGATTTTTGCACGAAAGTCGCAAAATACTTGTATAATTCTTTAGTGAGCTGACCTTTTACTGCAGTAAGGCTCTGTTCACACTGCAGCTGAAAGTGTTCTGATTCTGATTTTTTTCGTCACACGTGACTCAGATCTGATGATTTCTTATCAGTTTGAACAGCAATCAAATTTTTTCATGGATATCTGCTACAAAAGCAGATCCTGAGGCATGCAACCGGCATGCGACTTGCATTTGAACACTCAGATCAGAATTTATCAGCGCTGCCATGACAATACATAAATCTTACATGATTCATGTGAGACAGCTGTCTTATTTTGGCGCCACAGCAGCTTGTCTGAGCAGCGTTTCCACGAAGAATAACGAGACAACAATGGGAGGAAAGACAAATAGACGACTTGACGCCTCAATTCAGTCAAAACTCGAAGGCACAACCGAACTTGCAGCCAGAATTTGTAATCGAAATGTGTTGAAACAAAAGCAGATGTGATGTGTTTTGTTGTTGTTACTCTGCTCATGCGTCTTCTCAACATCGCTGTTAGTTCATATCAGATATAGTTTACATCCTACAATAGATATGAAAAAAAAATCAGATATGAGCAGCAATTCAGAATTGAGCAGGAAGGCCTGCAGTGTGAACGGAGCCTAGTTTTCTAGACAAGTCCTCTGACCTGAGTCAAATTTAACTGAGGTAGCAGTACTTCTGCTTCATTAAATATTGCTGCGGTCTTTCCACCTTTACCTACTGGTGAGTCTGACATGTGACTGATGGTCCCTGTCTTTCCCATCATGCTCCTCTCCTTGGTGCCACAACAGATCAAAGCATGAGGTCGTAAACTTTAAGACAGACCGTCGTAAAAAGAAATACTCTGGGCGGACACAAACCACTATCTACCCACTAGAATACCAAGCATTTCTGCACCAACGCATTTAATATGTTTGAAAGTAATAAGGAATACAAAAAACAAATTCTATCAGAGATTTTAGAGGTAAAATCTTGTAATGTAATGATGTAAATCCATTTTACTCAATTGTAAGATTGTAATCAGAACAGTATTTGTTTTAACCAGCTGTGAGATAGCTTTAGGTTAGCTGTCAATCACAGGGAATTATACTAAATTCTTTTTCAAATACTTAACTGTGATTAAAAATCAAAATTTTCTGGCACTCATTGCATTGTCCTATATGGCAAACCCCAATCATCTGGTACCTAAGTAGAGTAAAACAAACCATGAAATGTATTAGCAAATTAGTTTTATACCTAAACATGATATGTCCATTTTGGGGAAAAAATAATTACGATAAGTTCATCACTTAAAATCCCTAAAATAGGGTTTGACTGATAAATGGGTTTGCTGACATTGGCCATTTATTAAAAATCAGATATCAGTCAGTCAATGTCGTCCACCTCTGATCAATAATACAAATTGTCTATGGGAAGTCCTTATTCTAGATTGATTCTTTTTCTTCTTCTTGTTCTTTGTTGTCATCTTCTTCTTTTTCTTCTTCTTATTCTGGGTTTCAGTGGAGAGTTTTAGTGTCCCATGATGGTCTAAATGCTTTTCCACCCTGACAAGAATAAAATTACGGGGGATACACTGAATATTTGCAATTTGTTGTCATGAAAATAAAGATCTTGAATAACGACACAAAATATGAGCTATCGGCAGCTTCAATCCAAAAATATCACTATTGGTATCGGCCTTCAAAAACCCATATTGGTCGAATCCTACTCTAAAATATCGAGGATCTAGTGTGTTCAGTGTTATCATTTTGTTAACCAAGAATTTACCTACTATCCTTTATAAAGTTGCCAGAATTTGTGGTAAAGAACACTTTTTAAAATTTTGGATTCCCTATTCTGGAATAAAACCCTTGAAAAACTTTCTGGCCCGGGTCTGATTGTGGTCTGGAGGTTCCCGTTTTGACGGTGAGTGACGGGCCCTCTGGGAAAAAGCCCCATAACCCCAGTTGTGTTAACACCGCGCTCGACCAAATTAATCTTCTTTACCTTTAACAGGAGAACGCCTGGTAGAGTCCCACACATCTGGGCTGCCAGTGGGATTTCCCCCCCCTGACTGTCGATTCATTAGCTCAGCGCCCCCCTCCGGCTCTG
The DNA here is from genome assembly GCF_048128805.1 of Centroberyx gerrardi. Taxonomy (NCBI): domain Eukaryota; kingdom Metazoa; phylum Chordata; class Actinopteri; order Beryciformes; family Berycidae; genus Centroberyx; species Centroberyx gerrardi. The sequence continues at coordinate 3,338,436 of NC_136017.1, forward strand.
TAAACTCATTAAGCTGCCAACCGGGACAGTTTAGCCAACAGCCAAAGTCTCGCCGATTGTCCTCCTCCTCCCTGAAAACCTGGCTGTTTGGATAACCTGCGACCTTACCTCTTGTCAGACGAGGTGTGTGCACAGACAAGCGACGATGTAAACAAGGGCGTTTGCTTTCAAGGGGGCTGTCAACATGAGGACGAGCCAGTAAGACCCTTGTTTAGGCTCGGGATCAGCGGCAGTAACTGCGCCCGGGCCATTCAAGGCTTTGACGGTCTTAAGACGCCTTAAATACCCCCAGTGTTTGTTTTCCCTGGCATTTCCAAGCCGCGATCTTACAATAAAACTCAAACGGGGAAAAGCGAACAAGTTTGTGCGTTGGAAGCGAGAGAAAAGCCTTTTGTTTAGGTTTGTTAAGAAAGGGATCTGTCAATGACTTAGGGGAAAGCTAGACGTTTGACCCATTTCACTTCACAGACGCAGAGCTTTTTGAGAGTGTGGTAGTGTGGAAAACTACATGTTCTGCTCAAGTAATTCCCCCCCTGGTTTCACCTCCAGCTGCAAGCTGTGTTCAGAGGCTTGTCATGCGCCATTGGCTTTAGCATCCTTTCCCGGGGCGAGTTTAGAGAGGCAAGGGGCTCAGAGGAATGTCTGTTATTCTTAGCAATTTAGATAACCTCTGGGGGTGAAATGATCCTTCCTGCTCACTGACAGTTTAGGAGCAACTCATGGAACACAATTACGCCACCTTTCCCTCACTCCCACCTCTCTTCGTCTATGTTGATACTCAATTATCAGGCCTTAAGCCCTAAATTATTATTTTTTCAATAGTTACAGGTATATAAACATAGATTCATGAAAGGTAGGACTTGCCAATCTTGAAGCAATTTTGAGGTGGTAATCTGCAAAATCTGTGTTTTTAAACATTAAACATGTTGCTAAGCGCTCACTGCTGTAGTGTTCCTGCACTGCACTTCCCAGGGATCGCCTGTCAATCAAACAGTATGGGCGGAGCTTGGATTTTCCGTAGATGCAGTTTGAATTTCTGTAGGTGGCGCTCTTTTCTTTGTCTGTTCAGCCATGGTGGCTATCGCTGCTCATGCTACCTGCCCAGTTCTTCTTCTTCTGTTTGTTCCAAAAAAACGGAAAGGTAAAACGCATCACACATCTCATGAACTGGATATAGGTTGGATCACTGTTGAGTTAGAGCAGATAGAGAGAGAGGCTAGAGGTTATTTATATGAAAACGTTGTGAATTATTACTTCAAAATATACTCACTCGGTCAGTTCAAGAGTGAAAAATAAATCCTCAATCCTGTCTTCAATCCTTTAATCCTGTTGTCTGAGTATAACTGTTGTTGAAACCTTCAACTTGTATGTTGAAGGTTTTAGAGATTTGTTGATCTTCATGCATCAACAGAGAGAAAATGTGTCGGCCTTCTCTTCCAGGCCAAAGACAGCCAGACTGTTATGTACAACTCTTCCCATGACAAGCATGAGTTGCTTTGGTTTTCTCTATCTCTGTCATGTCTGCCCTTTCAGACCGTCCCGTACACAACCAAGCTGTAGGACTGTAGACTGAGGCCTACAAACATACCTGATCATGTCCTGAGATTCTTTATTCTTCAATAAATCTCCAATTAAGTGAAAGATTTGGACCTCTTCCCTCCGAAAGGCGAGGTGAAAGGGAGTTATCTTGGTAAAACCTAGACTTTCCTTCCAGCTGCACAGGATCACAGCTCACCACTCTCCCTGTCCTCAGCTCCAGAGTGTCACCCAGGAGGCCATCGCACCTTGCGTAACCCCTACCGCAGCGTCGACTTCGACTCCACCGAGATCCAGAACACGGCCATCCAGGACCTGATCTGCGACCACTCGCTGTCGCTGGGCTGGTACCGCTTCAGCATCAACAACAAGCCGGCGGAGATGCCGACCACCTGCGTAGAGGTAAGACACCGAGCTAACCAGCGTGGTAGTTCACTGCAAAATGTCCGTGTAAAGTTGGGTTCCCACTATTGCACTTTTTTGTAGAAAAAGTACTCCTTCAACTGCATTTTCAGCTGATAAAAGCGAGTCACGCAATCTGAACTTTTCTTGAATAGCTACAGTAGCTGCCACGCTTAAAAACACTTCCTCCAAACATTAAAGGATAACTTAGGCGATTTTGGACATACATAGCGCAAAATACAAAAAAACATAATCTTTAAAAAACAATCTCACATCTATGCCACAAAGACTTAAGCATGTGATTTCTTCCGCCGGTGTAAACGTGGGCAAAGTTGGGCTGATTGCAGTCAAGCAGCACGTTAATAGCCACCTTCAGCGCAGGTGCGAGGGCGGTAATAACCCCCTCGCCGTTGGTAATGACCGGTTCTGTTGACGGTCCCCTGCAGATGAACCGGTGCGGGACCCAGGCGCCGGTGTGGCTGTCACTGCAGGACGCCTCCCTGCCTCAGCCCGGCGAGGCCCGGCAGCTCTCGGCCTGCGCCACCTGGCAGTTCTTCCACGGCAGCACCAAGGACTGCTGCCTCTTCCGCATCCCCGTCACGGTGCGCAACTGCGGGGAGTTCCTGCTCTACTACCTGCAGCCCACCCAGGGGTGCATGGGCTACTGCGCTAAAGGTGAACGCACGACACGGGCGAACGCTTCAAAGGAATCCGAATCGCCCCGGAGATGTTTTCATCTGCTCTGTTCTTGTCAAATTAGAGGTTAAAAGTCCCATATCGCTCATGTGAAAAACTCCAGACTTGGTGATTTTGAGGTTTTCACTTAAATTGAGGGATTACGTTCTTCTTTATTGTTTTGAGAAAATTACAGAACCTCTTGGTCTTAAGAAACCCTTTAAAAACCCATTGGATAAACACTGAAATACATGGTGGTCAATCTGAAAATAAGGATGTTTTTCTTAGTTCCTGAAAAGTTCACATTTTCGAGATACAAGGTTTTCACTGAACAGTGACGCTATGTTTACATTTTTTATGTAATAACTTCTAATTAATGTAATAAACCATTCATGTAATAACAATTTGCAGTTAATAGTGTAATAATCCGGTTAACATAATAAAATTCCCATTAATGTAATCAAAGTTACCGATCATTTACAGAAAACTTTTTTCCCGTTATGTAACAATGATCACATTATTGGGTTTTATTACATTACCGAGTAGGCTGAAATTTTTCAAATAATTGATTGAAAATTGATAATCTAATAACAGCTAAAATCCAAGCATATCAAGGTAGCATATTAATAATGTAGAAACATTTCATTTAATTTATCATTCACTGTAGATGAAAACGGTCAAGAAGTTGATATCTGCAAAAACTGCAGTAAAATAATTTCAATATCATCAATAACTCAATCAATAACTGTGATCACAATATCTAGCAAAATAATGATCATTTTAGCTATAATCATGTAGCTCTAACTGCAGATGTGAGAATAAATCTAATAGTATGTTGTCAGTCAATCAATACATTTTTCTTTTTAGTTACTCCAGACTTTGGACCCAGACTCTGCCCACCAGGTGAGGTGGAAGTCAACGGTCGATGCAAAGGTAAGAGATTCACAAAAACACAAACAATTCAATATGCAGCAATCCATATCTGCACACCTTGTTTATGCTCTCTGCAAGCTCTGGCACTGCAGTATGAATTTGTAAGTCTGTAAACTGCAAACATCTGTAAATCTGTTATTGGTTAACATAGCAAGAGGTCTTTCAAGCCAAAATGAACTGTATTAGCATAATGAGGACATTGTAACTTTAATCCTCAGTATTTTTTATCTATTGAGGAAATAGTAGAAAAAGTAGCTAACCATCTAAGACACAACTAAAAACAAATTTTATACACTTACTTTTAACTGCTAACATGATGATTTTGCAATTTTTTAATGTTGTATGTTTTTGTTGTTGCTTTTTCTTTCCGCTGTTTTTAATTTGCTGCATTTCTGTTTCGCTGCTGTTTTATTGTGTAAAGCGCTTTGTATCTTTGCTTTGAAAAGTGCTATATGAATACATTTAATTAGAATTATTTTTATTATTATTATTATTACTATTAGTGTTGTTGTTGTTGTTTTGCTATCTATAGCCTATACTGTGCTGCTGCAATGACCCGGTTTCCTCTCACGGGTCAATTAAGTTCCTTTTATTAAAAGAAGTGAGTGCCTGGACTTGGAATTTTTTATGGGTTTTTTTTGTGGTGAGAACTTTTTCTTCTTTTGAGTGTATGGCTCCCTGGCTTTTGTGAGTACTGTGGCTGTTGGGAATACGAAAACGAAAATGTGGACAGAAATTTGCCTTTGGCTTCACCACAAGTAACAAGACATCAATACAAACCTTGTAAACAACATACGACAAATGACCTTTTAAAACATTTTTACTGGCCTGAATACCTGAAGCGCTCCCTCGCCTATTTTCCTTCTATTAAGTTCATCTTATCTTTGCAACATGAATCACAACGTTACTTCACTCCAAAAACTTTGCCACACCTCTGTTTTCAGCGTCCCTCCCGGCCCTGCCGTCCCGGCCGGTCATCGCCCCGGAGCTGGTCGGCCACAGCGTCCACCTGAGGTGCTCCTTCGCCGGGCCGCCCTCCAGCCAGGCGCTGGGCTACCAGGTGGTTTGGGCCAGACACATCGGCCACAGCATGAAGGCCGAGATCAGGCAGGAATCCACGCTGAAGACCTTCTCCCTGGTGGAGATGGATGGCGTTCACTTTAGACTGGGAGAAACGGTAATGCCTGCCAGACGGCGCCGAAGCCGTCGGGGAACACGTGTTGAGGGTTCGACCCCGACCGGGCGACTTAAGCCGTGGATCACGCTGACCTCCCTGGCAGGGTTCAGCCTGTGCAAAGGAGAGGCAGAGTGTGTCATATCCCGTTAAGGAAATGCAAGGTGGTGGATGGGGATGTTAAATCAGTCCCAGGTTAGACCAGCCTTTCTCCACATGCTTTCCATTTGAATCTTCTCAGTGAATCTTAGTATGGCATGGAATGGTTTGTAGGTATTTTTAACAAGGACAGATATACACAAAAATATACAACAAAGCAACTGCCTCTTGTGTTGTTTAATACTATTTAGCTGACATTAGCTACGTCGTTTTCAGCACCAATCCTAGAAGTAAGTCAGTACACATATACAGAGGGGTTAGGTGCCAGCTCTCTTCCATGGAAATTAGCAATTGGTCTGCTGAAAAAGTGGCTAGAAGTCGTCAGATGACGTCATACGGGGCTACACTGTGTTTGGGAGGCGCTTTGATCTTCAAACCCCTTTTGAGACGTTTATTCCCGTCGTCTTTCAAATAAAAGTTGTAGAAAACCGGGAAGCTTTGAATGGCTGGAATCAACTTCTTGTCCATTTTGCACTTGCCAGACAGAGATATTGCTCATTAAACTAAATCACATCAGTAGGGAAACAAGAAAGCACTGAAATCTGATTGGCTGTTGACCGTCGATGACCAGGAAAAGGCGTCAAACTTGTTGAGTGTCCGAGTTTCCGTGGTCACACACTCTTTAAGTATGTGCTTTAAGTAATATGTTGTTGTGTGAAAACCTTGTAACTCCAATTTGGTGATTTTCATGTTTTATCTTCAATTTGCATGCTCCTCTGTAGGTTCTCTGACTTCTTGGTCTTATGAAACCCTTTCAAAACCCGTTGGATAAAGTCAAAATGCTTTGCCATCGAGCTAAAACCAAGGCTCTCTTTCTTAGTTCCTGCAAAGTTTACATTTTGGCGATACAAGGTTTTCACCGGACAGCGACGATATGTTATGACTATACTTGAGAGTTTACCGCTTCCAGCATCTCGACCGTCTGCTGCGCAGCTTGATTTTGAAACAGACAGAAAACAGAGGCTGCCCGACAGCTCTGATTTCCTTGGAAATATTATTTGTTGCCAGGAAATATTAACTGATTAGCCTCTCAGCATGGTGCTATTTGAAACTCAGGTGATGTCATTCTCTCTGTTCCCCCCTCGTACAGCTGTGGCTGATTGCATTGATCCCTGCCATATTTGGACACCAGCGTCAGTCGGGGTCATGTTAGTTGTGTCTGGATTATGCTACGGAGGGACGGGCTCGCACATGGGGCCCGTCTTTCACACATGTCGATGTCGCAGCTGGGCTGGGTCAAAGGTCGCCGTCGTTTTTTTACCCTGAGAGCGAGTTAAATGTTACTGCTCTTAGTGCTGGGGATCGGTCGAGCGTTATGCTGTGTGCTACACAGGGAAATGTTTTGATGAATTGCAAATACAGTGTCAACCACACATTATTAAACTTTTACATGACTAACAACTGCGTAGCGTCAAATATAAAGTGCTGTTTCAGTCAGAAAACCTCAAAAATCATTTTGAAGATCTGAATGGAATGATTTTGTTCTAAAAGTACACAAAACAATTCTGCATTACAATGCCAAAGCAAAAATGGAAAAAAAAAATGCAAAGTTCATCTCCTGCCCCTACAGTAGTACTGTTGGTACAGAAATGGATTGTCTATCATTTAATAACATTTATGGGTGTAATTTTTGTGACATCCAAACCCTAGTTCTAACTAGTTTTGGCTTTTAAAATACAAAAAGTACTGCAGTTTCCCTTTGTATGGTAGAATTGTTTTCTTAAATAATCAAACATTGGTAGAAGGATAAAAAAAAAATCCCTTCTACTTTTCTCTGTGCTCTCATTTTGTTTGTTTTCTTAGCACTTCTCTTTTACATGATATTGTTTTGTTTTACCTGAAAAATATTTTCAGGGCACTGTGGTTCTGACCTTTGACCTCCTTGATGGAATTTTGTAATTTTAAGGTTTAATAAGAGTGCCAAATGCTTGAAATGTAAATGTAAATTGAGCAGTATCCTTGGTTTCTCACCACAGTTCTCCTGCAGTGTGTCGACATTCAGAGCCAACTACAGCCACGGCAGATCTGTACCAAAGGAAAGCGAGAGTTTCTACGCTGGACTAAAGGTAAACTCAAATCATTAAAAACATTTTCTTTGAAAGTGAGTAATTCATAACGTGGCATTAGTTAGGTAGGAGACATTCGACAGCCAAGGTTCCATACTAGGATATAATGATGATGTACAGCATGGCTTAGTGCTTCCAGATTAAAAAAAATGGTGCCAACTCCCCAAATCTGCAAGCATGCAATCATCCGACCAATGGCAAGACGCCTTACAATGATACTGTTATATAGTGGCAAGTGGAGACAGAACAAACCCTGCTACATGGAGAGCTGATACCTGCCTGGCCAAACTCATTAATGCTCTTTTCCCGTTTCCTCTCTCTCTTTAGTTTTCTCCAGACTCGCTCCACATAGTGGAGAACAGTAAGGAGCATGAGGTGACGGTCCACAGCACGGTGCCCATCCCCTGCTATGGCCCAGACCGCGGTCACCAGTGTGGCGTCCCTCTGGCGCTGAGCGTCCACGACCCAGGTCAGTCCGCCTACAGTACATACCATACCGCCTCAATGGAAATGCAGGGTATAAAAACACGAAGGTCCACAGTTACTAAAGGTTTGTGCAGGGGAGAACGCGCACGGTATCACCAAAATAACCAACTCAGAAAGCTATGCTATTCACTAACTGAAGTGGAAAGCTGATTGGAAAGCTGCCTAATGATGCTGGTCAAAAAATAAAGCCTCTTTGCGCTTGTCATAGTCTTTCATATGTACATTATATGGAAGTGTCATTATTTTGCCCATAATCTATATTTGTAGGTGAGGCCATGCAAATCAAGATGGTGCCCAATTCACGAACATGAAGTTGGCTGTTTTCTTGCACAGTGCCCTTTCTCAGTGAATGTGATGAAAGCTCTGCACTCTTAACTCAAAAAACAGAGGTGAAAAAAAATCTTAGTGAATCTGGACATAAATTGTTGATCAAATTAATAAACAGCAGGGTGGTGTAGTGCAGCGGTTTTCCATCATGTACCCTCGTAACCCAAGAGTCTGCAGGTTTGTGTTCCAACCAGCCAAAAAAATGATTTCAGACACTGAGTGAAGTCCTGTCCATAAAGCTAGTTAAAGACTAGTCTAAGCCTTAGACTGGTCTTAGATTCTCAGGTTGGACTAGGCTAATTAAGACTGTCTGTTACTTAAATATTATGACTGACTTATTTTGAGGTAGGAAAGTTAGCCACCTTCCCCCTGGCTAATCTTGAGTTAAGAATTTTGTTGCCATGGCAATGAGTCAGCCTAACTGTCAGAGTGGGAGGTTTAAATACTGAAGCTGTTTCATACAAGACGGCAAATCTTTGGTTTTTGGAAAGAGCCTGAAGAAGAGAGCGAGTCTTTAGAGACAGAAACAACCCATTAGAGATCTACAACAACCAAGAAGTTGTAGGAACAGGTAATAAATATAAGTGTCTATAGCAAGTTTGACTTAAGGTCACATTTAAGTCTAAGACTAGGTCTATCTTTATGCCACTGGCCCCTGGAGCTTCAACCATGCAGTAAAAAAAAAAGGTGCCTTGATGAAGGAGCTTGTTCCGAAATGTGTAGGTCAATAAAGATTGAAAGGATCAAGTTGCCATCCTGAGCCTTTTTCCCCATTGCTGTTAACAACATAAAAACTCCCTCTCTCCCTCCTCGGGTTGTTTTGCTTTTACGCTCTGACTCACCCAGCACATCAACACATCAAAGTGTGCACAGGAAGACATTATTACAGTTGTGCAGGCAGCTGCGAGCCGTCCGTTAACACTGACTCGCGGTTGTGTTGACATCTACAGACAGTCTCGGACAGGAAGCCTCCAACGTGGCGCTGTCCGCCTGCCAGGTGGAGCTGCAGCCCAACGCCTGCAGGGACGGCAGCTGTGGCCGGGCGACGTTCGTCCTCACCGCCGTCACCGACTTCACCCGCGACGGGAACCGGCCCAGCCTGATCGGCGCGCTGCCTGGTCCCAGCGCCCCGCGACTCTGGAGGAGCTACGTGCCGACTTCCCTGAAAGTGAGTTAACTCTAGGGATGTTTGGGGATGTTTTTTTTTAAGGAGGATTCATTGTGATGTTGAACTAAAACATTAAGCTGGAGAGGAGGGATATTTTCAAATGTGATCAGAGGCATGCGACCTACATGCGGCTTGTATTTAAATGCTCTGTGGTATTTGAAGGGATGCAGGGGTTCCTTGAGGAAGTTCCAGGGGTTCTTGAGGAGGCTCCAGGGGTCCTTGGGGGTTCCAGGGCTCTTTGAGGAGGTTCCAGGGGTTCTCAACGGGTTTCAGGTGTCCTTTAGAAGGCTTTAGGGCTCCTTGAGGAGGTTCCAGGGTCCTTGGGGAGTTTTAGCGGTCCTTGGGGAGGTTCTAGGGGTCTTAAGGGGGGTCCAAGAGTCCTTAAGGGGGATGAAGAATTCTATGAGAAGATTCCAAGGGTTCTTGAAGAGGTTCTAGGGGTCCTGTCATGTGTCCTGTCAAACTGTCAGACTGTCTGAAAGCGTCCCAATTCTGATTTTTTTTTCCCGCATCTGTGATACAGATCTGATATTTTCTAATCAGTGAGAATAGCAAAAAGCTGCATAGAGGCGCAGAGTAGAGTTTTTCAATTCCCATCTGGACCACATGGATATGTGGTAAAAAAAAAAATGGATCCAGAGGCATGCGACCTACATGCGGCTTGTATTTAAATGCTTTGTGGTCTTTGAAGGGATTTCAGGGGTTCCTTGAGGACGTTCCAGGGGTTCTTGAGGAGGCTCCAGGGGTCCTTCTCAAGGGGGTTTCAGGTGTCCTTTAGGAGGTTTTAGGGCTCCTTAAGGAGGTTCCAGGGTCCTTGGGGAGTTATAGGGGTCCTTGAGGAGGTTCTATGGCTCCTTGAGGAGGTCCCAGGGTTCTTGATGAGGTTCCAGGGTTCATGGGGAGTTATAGGGGTCCTTGAGGAGGTTCTATGGCTCCTTGAGGAGGTCCCAGGGTTCTTGAGGAGGTCCCAGGGTTCTTGATGAGGTTCCAGGGTTCTTTGGGAGTTATAGGTGTCCTTGAGGAGGTTCTTTAGGGGGTTCCAGGAGTCCTTAGGGAGGATGAAGAAGTCCTTGATTCACTAGAAATTAAAGATTGTATAAGAATGACTATTCTAATCACACCACTATTACCCTTCCTACAGTGTAGACAGTTTTTCAGTTCAATAATAAATTAACAATAATATAAATCTTTCCATAAGGGATGGTCCCTTGGACAAAATCTCTTCAAATGGGGGTCCATGGCCTAATGTGTCTATTTGGTGGTCCGTGACATGAAAATGTTACAGAACCCCTGCTCTAAATGGCTTGGAAAGAATCCATTACTTTGTGTCAAAACTATTATCTTACATAAGTAGCGATGTAAGCCCTGCAGACATTGTGTCTCTCAGCGGCCCGTCACTGAGGAGTTTCCCATCTGTGTTTAGTGAAAACATCAAAAGCAGGGGGTCAGAGGGTGGAGCTACGCTAACCTTTGTTCTGCTAATCTGCACCCCCAGGTCACGGTTCAGGACGTTCCTACTTCCATCTGCTACTCCCTGACTGACCCGCATGTCATTACCCTGGACGGCAGGTAATTTACCTCTTTATTGGTTGTCATTAGACCTGGGTCAACTCGTAGGTGAAGCTATATATAATACTATTTTTAAAACTAATAGTTCCGGTCTTCAGTTCTGATTGGCTGAGTCTCATTTGAAGCCTTTCAGTGCACACCTGTGATCACGTAACAGTTAATTTAAATATCAATGATATAATATTAAAATATCTAAACAAACCTGTGACCGCATAACTGTTGATTCAAATATTAATGCACTAACCTAAAGTCACCACTCATACTGGTACTTATGTGTCACTTTTCCATCTATGTTCACTTTGTTCAGGTACTGTTCAATACTGCTTGGTGGATTAAGAATAAAATGTAGGTTAGGTTATTATGTAGGTAGGTTAAAACAAATCCTAACTAGTTTGGTCTAGTTACCATACTGTGTTTATAGACATATTAGTTTTGGGAATACATTTCATTGTAGATATACATATAAATGTACGTTGTTTATTTGTGTAATCATATCAAAAAATTGCAAGGATTCCCCAGAATTGTATTCTTATCAGGGTGGAAAAGCCTCTGAAACAGCATTTAGACCATGGGACATTAAAGCTCTCCATTGAAACCATGGATGATGACAGTAATAATATTGATTACATACTTGTGTAGAATCCAATCAAAATGTCTCATAAGAATCAGTTCAGTTTAAGGGCTTCCCATAGACAACCAGTGTAGTATCAATGAACTCTACAATAAATATGTAATCAATCAAACTGCATCTTATCCATCACATTAGACTGGACCAGATCCCATTTTTAATAAAAGGACAATATCGGCCCTATATATCGACAAATTGATATATCGGTCTAATCCTAAAATCTGTCTATTTATTTATCTTTTTTTTTTAATCTAATTAACTTTATCTGATACATGTGCTCACCAAGGCTAATTCCTAGCATATGTAACCATAAAACCACATGATGCTGAATTCTGACTCTCTGACACAGGCGTTATGAAAACCACCAGACCGGTACCTTCGTCCTTTACCAGAGTCTGACCAGGGAGTTCGAGGTTCACTCCCGGCAGTGGGACTGCGGCAGCCGGCACTACGCCGTCGCCTGCAACTGCGGCGTGGCGGCGAGAGAGGGGAACGAGGTCGCCGTCTTCGACATGTGCAACGGCCGGCCGCAGGAAACAAGGCCGCAGCTCACCCTGAAGAACCTGGGCGACGCCGACGGCAGCCGGGTCAGGGTCCACGAGTCCCACCAGGGGAAGAAGGTCACCGTAGGTATCCGTTCAGTTTGACACAAATTCACAATTGTTCTGTTATTTGTCTTGCCTGTAGCATTCTGAAATATTTCCAAATACTTCCTAATGTAAGGATTGTTTCGCTGCTGTCAGATTAAATCCTTGGGTCTCTGAAAGTGTCCAATTTTCAGTAATTAAGCCAAAGACACTTGATGGGGAGACGCCTCAATTCAGTCAAAACGAGAGAGAAAGACATCTGAAACTTTAGAGAAACATAGGTACAAAAACGGATGTGACATCTTTTGTTGGTGTTACTCACCAACAAAGCACATTGTGTCTTTACGACATTGCTGTCAGTTCATATTGGTGTCAGAAAAGGGTTACATCCTAGAATAGATAGAAAGAGTCATCCAAAAAAATATGATATGAGCAGCAATTCAGAATTGAGCATGAAAGCTTGCAGTGTGAACACAGCCTTTGTGTTAGATTGACCATGAATGCATTTTTGAAAGCAAGCCCAAGGGTCATACAAATTTTCACAACCCAAAGAGGATCACATCATCCCTCAGTTTATGTAAAAACATGAAAATCACCAAAATTGGAGTTACAAGGTTTTCACCTGACAGCAGTGATTTGCTTAAGCCTTGCTGAAGTGCTCTAATGGATGTTGTGTAAACACACATGGGCTATCCAGGTGCCTGCGGGCTACAGCTAACTCAATAGCAATGCTACTGGTCCTTCTTCATGCCTGTTAGCATTACAAATGCATCAATGGATTCTTAAAAGCATACAGCATGCAGGCTGTGTAAAGAACAGACAGCGAAATCTGTAAAAGTCAACATGGCAAATATGACATGACAGTGAAAATACAAAATAGGTGTTTAGATTTGGTTCACTGAAGATCTGGCTGCATGTTATGTCCTATTTATTTCCCATTTATTTTTTCCACTACTCTGTGTTTCTTCTCTATTGAAGCATTCATTGTATTAATTGCAGTCAGTCAGACCAACAAATATCTGGACAGATTTCATACATAAAGTGTAGCTAGGCCTGTGAGTTGCATGAGGGATCTTGGCTGAACTCACCAAGAATGACCAGCTCTCTCAGTTTCTAAATCTTTGTTTTTTTTTGCATGAGCAGATTATGTTAATTAGCTGCTGGCTGTGACTCTCCTCTTGTAGTTGATCTTTCCCTCCGGGGCCTTTGTTAGGGCCGATGTCAGCGACTGGGGGATGAGCCTGTCCGTCAGGGCGCCCAGCGGCGACTACGGCAACACGCGAGGCCTCTGTGGCACCTTCGACCGCAACGGCAACAACGACTTCCACGGCTCTGATGGGAGCTCCTACGGCGCCGACGACCTGCACCGCTTCATAGAGGACTGGAGGTCAGCCAGTGACGTCATTTACGATGGCTATAATTCTTAGCAGATTAAATAACTAAACTAAAGTTCAAGTTTAACACTGTTTCCTCTAAACTGGATAAATCTTTATGCTCATCCAGGCAACATGACCAAATAAAACCTAACCTTCAATAAATCTTTTTTAAATGAAAAGCTAATATCTGTGTTAGCGGTACTTTACTTTGTTGGGATCTCATTTGGTCCAACTGGTCTAGTCTCACAAAGCGTACTTGTTCCAGATGGTTTTGTTTTGTGTGTGTATTAGGATAGCTCCTGGTGAGAGTTTATTTGACAAGACGCCCACTGGGACAAGGCAGGAGAACAGGAGGCCTTTCTGTCAGTGCCGAAAAGGATACAGCGCTTCTCATCACTCTGCGACAGGGATGGGGAACCTGTACAATCCCTCCGCTCACTCCGACTGCATCGCCTACGATAATGTGGATTACACATCTGTCTTCCCCTCCATGGACACAACACTGGAATACATCAAGAGTCCAGAGCGAGAAGAAAGCATCTTGGATATGTCTGCCTTCGACAGTCAACAGCAGCCTCAGTTGTACGGGGAGTTCGGACAACACGGTGATGATGTTGGTGATGAGCTGGACGGCGAGTTCAGGGAAGACCTTCTGCTTTCCGTCAACAGGCCGAGGAGACAGACCTCGTACGAGTTTCGGCCTATCTTCACCGCCCAGAGCCTCAGTCAGGCCGATCTGGACAGCTTCGCCTACTTCTTCCCAGAGGATCACCTTGCGGAGGCCCGGCCGGAGGTGCAACCCCGGTGGCCCACGCCGAGCGGCCTGACCTCGGCCAAAGCCCTGGAGGTGTGCCAGATGGCCTTGGCCAACTCCACCGTTGGCGCGGTGTGCCGGGAGCTGCTGGGACGCCGTCTGGACGAGGCCGTGGATCTCTGCATCCTGGACCTGCAGCTCAAAGACGACCTGGGCTGGGAGGAGGAGCTGCTGCCCTACCTGGAGAACGAGTGCGAGAGGAGGCTGCTGGAGAACCGGACCCGGCGGGCCCTGGAGGCGGTCGGTCCAACGGGAGCGTCCGGGGAAGTGGTGACGGCGCTGCGCTGCCCCAACTTCTGCAACGGAAACGGACTCTGTACGGAGTGGGGCTGCCAGTGTTACCCCAGCCACAGCTTCTACGACTGCAGCCTGGCCATCAGTGAGTATCCAGAGACAGCTGTTCCAGTCCCTTAATGCTTTTAGCAGGTTAATCGCTGTGAGGTTGTTATTTCACTTTCACTCAGACTACATTGCCTTACCACCATGTAAAACTGTGGGATTCTCATTAACAACATGTTTTTCTTAGATTGAGATAAAATCAAGAAGAGCTGTATATTGTTCTCTTGCGTGGAGATGAGTAGCTGATAATGCCTTTTGGAAAATGCACAAAACTTTTGCAATTTTTGACTTAAAATAAGCATTTTCTTGGTGAGCTACTCCTTTACTTGAGTAACTTCTTAGATGGGTAACATTTCTAGTACTTCTACTTGAGTAAAATATTGCAGTACTTTTCCCATCTCTACTAATATTCTATTCTTTGGCAGTCAAAGAGTTATCGACCTTTGATGACTGACTAATAATAATCTCTTTTCTGTGATTGGCTGGAGTTTGAGATATTTGATGGCTAATTTAAAAAATGTCACTTCTGATAGGCTGTTGAGATGATTAACTAGTAATAATCTCTTGTCTGATTGGCTGGTGAGAAGATTAACTAACAATGACCTCTCTTCTGATAGGCTCAAGTTACAGACCTTTGATGACTAATATTAATAACTTTTCCGATACACTAATAAGATAATTAGCAGATAATAATATCCCTTCTGATTGGCGTGTGAGATAACTAATTTGTAATAATCTCTCTTCTGATAGGCTTGTGAGGTGATTAGCAAATAATAATCTCTCCTCTGATAGGCTGGTAAAATGATTAACTAATAATAATCTCTCCTCTGATAGGCTGGAAAGATAATTGACTAATAATAATCTCTCCTCTGATAGGCCAGCCAGTAGAGCTAACAGATTTGGAGAACGGCGGACTGTGTGACATCCGAGCGTTCGACTGCCGCAGCGTCCGAGTCTTTGGCCTCGGCTTCATCGACTCTCCCGACCTCAGCTGCCACGCCACCAGACTGAAGGTAAGTGGTGGGAAGGTCAAAGGTCACGTTTGGGATTGTTGGCTGAGCAGAGCCTTTGTGACCAAAATGTTGTTGTTTTAATATTTCCACTGAATTACATCTGTAATGTCAGTGTGAAATGAATGAAATTTTATTTTCTTTGCACATTTTATTCATTCACTTAATGGTTCAATAATGTTTTTTATTGTTAATTCTTCGTTTAAAGGCAGAAAAGGTAGTATATCGCAGAGTTTCCCTACCATTGAACAGGTGGCTGCTTTAAAGAGCTGAAACCTAAAAGAATTTCATTAGTCTGGGTTTCAATGGAGAGTTTTAGTGTCCCATGATGGTGGGACAGAGGCTTTTCCACCCTGACAAGAAGAAAATTCTGGGGGAAACTCTGAATATGTGTCATTTTTGGCATGAAAATTGTCAAATTTGAAGATACTGAATATCAGCACAAAATATCAGCTATCTGCAAATATCAGTATAGCAATCAGCCATCAAAAACCTGAATTGGTCAAACCTGTGTGCTATGTAAGGGTTTCAGTGTGAAGCTCAAGGGCACTTTGACAGGGATGAACACATTGGCTGTCGTGGGAACTGAACCTGTCACCTTCCAGTAACAAGACTCGTGCTGATGTTTTGTGTCCGTCTGTCTCCACAGTATATGAACGGAGTGTGGGTTCCAGGGGAGAAGCAGAGGACTAAAGCCACGTTCCTCAGCTCCAAGGCTTTAGACTGCGCCGTCCCGTCCCTGAGCAACATGGCCGTCCATACAGAAGACTTCATGATGGACGACAAGCCGTACGCACGCTGGGAGATGAAGGTAACGCTCTCATTTTAACCTGCATTTAAAGTGATAATCTATGAGATCCGTTTATTTTGTTTCCGACTTTGTTGCCCAGCGCTCATTGCTGTGGTGTTTCTGCATTGCACTACCAAGAGTTTGAGTTTACGGCTATCGCTGCTCATGCTAACTACACAGTTCTTCTTCTATTTACTCCAAACAAACCAGAAACGTAAAAAAACACCACAGCAATGAGCACTTGGCACGAAAGATGGAAACAAATAAAAAGTAAAAAAATTTAATTTTGTGGATTACCACTTTAATGACAAACCCTCAAAATAACATCAAAATTTACATATGCAGTGCTGTAAAGTAACAGTTTTCCATCCCAGACTAGACGTATGGATGTGTTGAAAATGCTTTTTAATCCTAAGAGTAGAAACATTTTCTTTTACCTAGTTAGTTGGCAGCAGAATCTATTGGCCCGTTCACAGCGTAACTCCTCCCCTTCCTGTCCCAGGTGACCAATGACGGCTCCCAGTACAGCCAGGCCAAGGTGCTGACAATCTACGACGGCGTCTGCCAGGTCTGCGAGGCCTCGCGCTCAGGACTCTGTAAGTTAAAGGTAACTCAGACACAGCCAATCAAAGCAGAGTCAAACACACCTGTTCCCCGTGTCGTGCTGTTTATCTCCTCCAGGCTGAAGACTCTTGTTGATTTCACAAAACATTAACAAACCAACATTAACACACCTGTGGGCTAGTTAGCTAGAAACCAAGAGTTCGTTCAGGTTAACTGAACTGTAAAGTGATCCATCTGATTGATTTAGTGTTTAGATAATGTCAGCTTGTAGCTAACCATCACTGTCTTCTTGTTAACACATCTGATTAGCACACTAGCTAACGTATCTAGCAGCAGCTAGCGTTAGCATGTTCACATTAACATCAGTGTGTTTGCTGGCTAGTTAGCTAGCTAACAGTTTGTTCAGGTTAACTGAGCTGACTCTTCTCAAGCTACAACTCAGAGTGTTTTGGAGTAGAGACTAGGGCTAAAGACAAGACAGTTTACTGTGTCACAGTAACCAAATCCACCTTATCACACTATTCACTTTTACTGAGAACGTTGCTGAATGGATCTACAGCCACACCACAACAAGCTGACTCAGCTAGCTCTCTGTTTCTCACCCGGCTGTTAGAGATTTAGACTTTATTAATTAACAGACAATTATCCAATGGACCAATCTCAATGCTAGGAGAGTGTAGGAGAGGAGAGGTAGAAGGAATTTTTAACGTGAGTATAGTGTTTATTACAGGAGGCGGATGTGATTCAGTGGGTGCACAGTGGAAATGTGCAGTGAAGCGTTTTATAGTCTCACTCCTGGGTGGAGAATCTGCACTCTGGAAGACTGGTTGTTTGTTGAATGACTAAACCAGAGAGACACAGTGTAATTTTCCATCTTCCCAGCATGCAACAGTTGTCTAGTTAAAACTCTCAGAAAAAAGATAACGAGCTGTACCTATTGTACAGACACAGAAAACACTCCCCCCCCCCCCCCCCCCCCTTACAAGCAACTTGTAGTGAACACACACACACACACACACACACACACACACACACACACATAGATACAGACACTCAAACACTTGCAGACACCAGAGGGGTTTAGTTGTGCTTGCCAAAGCTGAATGAAATTGAATTACCTGAGGAAGAGCTGGAGCGGCTGATGTTTATTTATAGTTGATTTCCTGTCCGTTATCTGCAGTCTCCAGAGGAAAAGGCCAGAGGAAAACAAGTTGCTGCTGAAAACTGGAAAAAACTTTTTTATAGTGTAGAAGCTTCTGGAAGCTGCTTCAGCATGTTGACATGTAAACTGAATGTGGTGAAGATGAGTTTGGAGCTAAGATGTTTAACAACTCTTCCTTACCTGTCTCTTTTATTCAATTCAACAGGCTTTATTGGCATGAAAATTAAGAACAATGTTGCTTTTGGCCATATTGTTATTTACTATTCTTCCAATATTGTTTCTTTTTTTCTCTTCTCTTTATGTCTCTCTCTCCCTCTCTATCTGTGCCTCTATCTCTCTATTTCTCTTTCTCTCTACATCTTTTTTTCTCACCTCCTCTTTCTTGTCTCCCTCTCTACTTTTGTCTCTTTCTCTCTGTCTGTCTCTCTTCTTCTCTCCCTCTCTCTGTTACTCTCTTCTTTCCTGTTTCCCTCTCTTCTTCTCTACCTCTTTCTGCCTCTTACTGTTTCTCTTTCATTATCTTTCTCTCTGTCTCTCTCTCCTTTTCTATCTTCCTGTCACTCTCTCTGCTCTCTCCCTGTATTCCCCTGTCTCTCTCCCTTTCTCTCTCTCTCTCTCTCTCTCTCTCTCTCTCTCTCTCTCTATCTTTGTCTCTCTCCTCTCTCTGTCTATGTTTGTTATTACTGGAATACAAATATTATGTCAAAATGGAAGACTTGGATGCGTTTCAAAGAGTAGGGGATTACTGAAAGTCTCATATTATAATTATTATTATTATTATTATTAAGGATGGGGAAATTACCTTTGCGGATTAATTCTTTAATTTAATTCCTTTAATTCTGATTTATTGATTTATTCAGTTCTTGGTTGTCCTTGTTGATTGTTGGAAAAGAAATATAAACAGTCAGTAAACAGTAATTTTCTCTCTCTCTCTCTCACTCTCTCCCTCTCTCTCTCTCTCTCTCTCTCTCTCTCTCTCTCTCTCTCAGGAGAAGACATGTAACATAGATGGAATGTGTTTCTCAGAGGGAGACTCCAATCCCAGCAGCCCTTGCCTCCTCTGTGACCCAGACACCTCCAAGTTCTCCTGGTCTCTCAACCAAGGTAAAACTCATTATCACATATTCATCTCATACTCCTCATGCACTCCTCTACAGCTGTACACTATCAAACTGCATCACTCCTCTATGGAGAGATTTCAGGTGATGTAACCCCCCCTCTGGCGGCCATATTAGAGGACCTCAGCTCTGTGAACAGCTGATTGTGCTTCTAAATGTACAACTTGTCCGTTTGAGGATTAATAACAGGGAGACAAGACAGATCATGATCGACGGGTCTAGGATGCATTTTGGGTTACTATAAAATGCGTTTGTGTTTGTGTGAGTATTACTAATAGTAGTAGTGGTAGTGGTAGTGGTAGTAATAGTAGTAGTAGCAGTAGTAGTACCAGTACCAGTACTAGTAGTAGTAGTAATAGTAATAGTATAAAGTCACTCCACGCATAAACAGCCATGTCAGCTTTCATTTCAAGTAAGGAAAAGCACCAACATCAAAATTGCAGTCACATGACTTATTAGGATAAGATACAGTAGAATAGGATATATATGCCATTAGGATGTTTTTAGGAGACTCATCTTTAATGTTTTTTTGTGTCTGCTGTTGTTTTTGAGGATGATGCTCCACTAAAGAACCCATATGTCATTAGACTGGTAATAGCAGCAGTACAGGCGGTCATTAGAGCTGTCACTACGACACTGAGTGTTCCTGCTCCTCTGTCCATTAGCAGATCAAAGGAACGGAGGCCATCTGCCAGGTATAGGTTTCCCAGCATGCCCTGACCCGTCGTTTAACCACTCAGAGAGAGAGAGACGGGGGGGGGGGGGGGGGTTATTCACATGGTCGAGTCCCACCACATTAGATAAACTGACAATCATCCCTCTTAACTCCAACACGCTGGAACTAGTAGCATTCTGTAGTATAGCAGTAGTCGTGTAGCTGCTGCCTGCATCGGTTTGTGAAGTCAGCACCTAAATATCTTTCTAATACCAGTTCAAAACATACAGAAGCCCTGAAAGGCAAAGTGAAAAATTTCTTTTGTGGCCAAAAAGCTGATCTCATTCAGATGAGTTACTAAGTCGAGTTATTAAGTTATTATTAAGAGTTATTAGGTCGTCCAAACGACTTAGTAACTAAGACATTGATGTGACGTAAAGTTTGTAAGACGACATGTTTTGGAGGGAAACTAGACCACTGGCACTAACTTAAAACAACACTAATATTATCTTTTTAATCATCTTGTCTTCTCCTTTCTCCATCCCTATTCAATTTACATTTATATTTTAGTTATTTGACGCTGTTCTCTGGAGCGACTTACAATCAGCGCAACAGTAGAATAAGTTTCAATTCCTAGATCGCCAAAATTACAAACCACCAAAAATAAGGAGGAGTAAGAGCTAAAGGGAGAGATGGAAAGTGGACGTTTTTAATTAAATTTTTTCTCCTCCCTCTCCAGTCAACGTGCCACCAGCCTTCCACCGACCTGAGGGCGACCTCCGGACGTTCGCGGGGGAGAACTTCGTCTTCCAGTTCGCGGCGTCGGACCCCGAGGGCTCGGCGCTCCTCTTCCAGCTGGAGGAGGGACCGCAGGAGGCCGTCCTCTCCCCGGCCGGCCTCCTCATCTGGAGGGTCCCCAAGCAAGAGGAGGAGGAGGAGGAAGAGGAGGGACGGCAGGAGAGACGCTTGTTCCGCTTCACCCTGTCGGACGAGTGCAACGCCCAGAGCACCACCACCGTGGAGGTAATGGTGGGGAGGGAGAGGAGAGGAGGAGGAGAAGAGAGGAAAGGAGGAAGAGGAAAGGAGAAAGGAGGGGAGGAGTAGGGAAGAAGAGGAGGAGGGAGGGGGAGAGGAAGGAAGGGGAGAGGAGGGAATAAGAAGACAGAGGAATTGACAGGAGAGTATGGCTGAAAGAAAAAATGTAATTGCGATAATTTGACAGAATATTGCAACTGCGATTTACACTGTGACTGTTTTTCTTGTAATACATTTTTTAGAACTTTAAAATTGTTAAAAGAAAAGTGATTTTGTTAAAAAAAATTGTCAGTTTGAGTATGATTAAAGGTTTTTGCAGCCTCTGGGATTTGGAATCGCAGAAGTTCATATTGCAATTTTTATTTTTTTTATTAATTGTTCAGCTCTACAGGAGAGAAAAGAGAAGGGGAGAAAGTGTGGTGGGGGAGACAGGAAAAGAGAGAGGAAGTAAGGAGTAGAAAAGGAGGAGTAGGAAAGGAGGGGAGGGATGGAGAGACGAGGAGGGAAGGTGGGGGGAGTGAGGAAAGAGAAGAGAGGGTAGAGGAGAGAGGAGAAAAGAGGAGACGGGAGGAGACTGGAAGGCAGTAATAGGAAATAGGGCAGGAGAGGAGGAAGAGGAGGAGAGTAGGGAAGGAGATGAGAGGAGTAAAAGGAGAGGAGAGGAAAATGGTAGGTTAGAGTAGAAAAAGGGGGAGGAGAGGATGAGAGAGTAGGGAAGGAAATGAGGCAAGGAGAGAGAGCAGGAACTGAGGAGAAAAGAGGAGATGAGAGGGAGGATGGGGTGAGGGGAGGAGAGAAATTAAGGAGTAGAAGAGAGGAGAGGGGAGGAGATGAGGAGAGGGAAGAGGAGAGGAGACAGTAGGAAAGGAGAGGAAAGGACTGGAGAGAAGAGGAGATGAAAGAAGAAAGGGGGAGAAGGGAGGAGAGGAGAGAGTAAGGCAGGAGAAGAAAAAAGGAGAGGAGGAAAGAGAGGAAAAGAGGATAGGAGGTGACAGGAGAAGGAAGGGGAGAGGAGGATCGAGTTGGGAAAGGGAAGGGGAGGAATGAGGAGAAAGGAAAGGAGAGGAGGAGACGAGGAAAGGGAAGGAGGAGGAGAGGGATGGCATGGAAGAAAATGAGAACAGCATGGAGAAGGAAGGAGCTGTAAACAGTTTATGGAAGTGATGTTCCTGCCTGGGTGGTTCTCTCTCTCACACACTCACACACTCACACACACACACACACACACACACACACACACACACACACACACACACACACACACGAATCCTCTCAGCGCTGACATCTTCTTTGTGGATGGTGAGGACATTTAGCTGCTGACAGGAACTGAAGTTTCAAGCCTTGCCTTCCAACCCAAATCACTTTCGAGTAAGAAAAAGATAAACACTGAAATTACAGTTGTTACCTGAAAATGAAATTACAAAATAAAAGTCCTGAAAATAACCATTAACCTCTCTGTGCTCACACAAGGATAGCAGGCACCATGGAGGTTCAACAGCATTATTGCTATATTAAAGGTGCATTGTGTTGCATTTTAACATCAATAAATCTTTACCACATTAATTTTGAGATATTAGCATAATTACCGTAAACAAACCAGACCATCACCAAGAAGCCTGTCAGCCTCTATCAGCCTCTACTCTGCATTTTCCATTGTTTCTCCACCTGGTTGGATATGGAGAAAATCTGCTAGATTGCTTTACGGCACAAAACAGGAAACAGATCGGATGATATCAAGGTCTGCTATCGTCTCTTATCCTTCGTCTTGCGCTTCAAAACAAACGCACCCAGAGCGATGCCAGGGTGAGGGAGCGGGGAGGAGCAGCAACATTTAGGGCAGGAAGCAACAGGGCTTGTGGGAAATGTGGTCTTCATTTGGAGAAATACTAGAACCACAGAGGCGACCAATCGTCTCCACCATGCTCTCATTTGTTTACGGTAATTAGACCAAGGTATCACTCGCTCTGTGTCTCTTCTCCCCCATCAATACAGATTGACGTGGTGCCATGTGGCTGTCAGAATGGCGGTACGTGTGTGACGGACGTCAACTTCCCCGCCGGCAGTGGGAAGTACCTGTGCGTGTGTCCCGAGGGGAAGCAGGGCGCCCTCTGCGACCAGGACGTGGACGAGTGCACGTCGGCTCCGTGCACGGCCGGAAAATGCAGAAACACAGCCAACGGGTACAGATGCGAGTGTCCTGCAGGGCTCAGAGGTAAGAGGTTATAAAATCTTAGGTGGCCAAGTGGTTAGAGAGAAAAATGTCTTAGCTGCGCTGGAGGCAGAATAATCTCATTGGTTGAGCTAAACCTCAGTGGGCGGAGCCAAAAAAACAGTTTTTCAGAGCACAAGTTAGCTAACTGACAAACTTGAATGGTTAGAGGAAAGGAAGGAAGAAGGAACTCTAGTCAAAATATGTAAATGGAAATGACTTTTTTCATTCATTCATTACCATGGCATTCATGATGTTGGAAGATCAGCTAGGCTAACTAGCTAACAAAGATAACTTAGTATAAGGTTAGATTGTATTTTTTCAGTTAGCAGCAGAGCGCTAGGCTTCATAATATTAGCTTCCTCCTCTCTTACCTCTTGTCTTTTTCACTGGGCTTCAGTCTAATGTTTCTGAAATGAAAATATAAATGGCAATGACTTCTTTTATCATTCATGATGTTGGAAGGTCAGCAGTTAGCTGACTAGCTTCCCTAGCTAGCTATAGGCTAGCATGGCTAGTTTGAACTTGGAAGTTCAGCTAGGCTAACTAGCTGACCTGGCAAAATTTTATTTTTTCAGTTGGTAGCAGAGCGCTAGGCTTCATAACATTAGCTTCCTCTTGTCTTTTTCACTGGGCTTCAGTCTAGATAAATGTATTGTTTGGCTCCGCCCACTGAGGTTTAACTCAACCAATCAGATTATTTCTGCCCCCGAGCAGCTCTGCCTCCGAAAAATGTTTGCAGAACTAAAACTACAACCCGTGTATCTGAAAGGTCACAGGTTTGACCTCAGTATCAACCAAGTGTCTTGTTGAAGTGACACAGAGCCTCACTCACTGAAAGTCACACTGCATAAGAGTGTCAGACACACACGGTGCAGGGACAACAGGGCCTCATACGATGTAAAGGGACAATGTAAAAAACACTGTAGACAGTAGACTATACATATCAGTCTACACATAAACAGTAGACTATACATATCACTTTACACAAATACTGCTCTACAAAGCCAAAGTCAGTAGCGTGAATAGTAAATGAAATTGAGAAAAATGACTTTAAAGTTTATCCTGTCACAACAAAAGCATCATTGGTACGGAGTGGACTGTCTGTTATTTCAGAGCACTTCTGGATGTAATTTTTGTTGATATGAAATCTAAACCCCAGTCATGACCTTTGATGTTTAAAACTCACAAAAAGTAGCAGAATACACTGAGCATGCAATCATCATGTGCTTTAAGGCAGCAGTAGAGGAGACATCATCACTGTCCTCACCTTTAACTGATTTGCTGTGTGTTTCTGCCAGGTGTGACTTGTCTGGAAGATATTAATGAGTGTGAGAGGAAGCCCTGCTTCCCAGGAGTCCAATGTTTCAACAGCTTCGGCTCCTACAGCTGCGGGCCGTGCCCCAAAGACATGCTGGGAGATGGGACCACATGTACAGGTAAGCATGGGCCTACATTTTTAATAATATTGGGAATTAACCTAGCAGTCTTGCAGTGACTACACAGCCTCCCTAACATGTTAGTCAAGGCTAGCTGACTAACCTAAGTACCTAAATAAATAACACACACATTTTATGTTTGTTTAATGGTAAACAAAGTCGATTAAATTAGTTTACAAGTCAATTTTGTATCTGTTTATTTGTAGGCTAACAAAGTATACCAGTAAATACAGGGAGGGAGGCAGTGCAAAAGTCATTTGCATGTGCATTTGCATATGAGGTATTACTTGTTAAAGGAGCGAAATACCAACATTCAGACAGGGAATTCTGATATTATAGATGTTTTGATAAAGTTATAAAAACTTAAGCTCCCAAAATAGTCTGCTTGCTTTTGTTGCAGTCGATTTTGACCAGCATATCTGTCTCGGTTGAACACTGTGTTCATAACTGCTTTGGTCTCAGTGAAAATAAATAATGGAAGTTCGGATTTTGCAGTCAGGGAGAGGTTTTCTTTTGTCACAGCAGCCTGTCTTGCCTATAAACCGCTGCAGGAAACCCTGCGGCTAAACTGTTTAAATAGGGTTTCATCTTCATTAATCTTAAAAGCGACTTACACAGCCTGGACATTGGACATACTACTTACTTACTTACATACTACGACAAATAAATTGCCTCCTCATATTTAAGCGGCTGCATTAAGGTGTAATTTGCACTTAAATGTGGTTAGCGAATGTCCCATAGCTAAAAGGGACATCAACAACAAAATGTCTTGTCAATGTACGGTTGAGCAAAGAACTGAACCTCTACCTGCTCATTTAGTGTAAGTCAGTCTGGATAAGAGTGTCAGTCAAATGCTTAAAATGCAACATGTAAATGTTTTAAGAAGTATTCGATAAAAGTTTTGTCAAGTCTGATGATGATCGCCTATCCAAAGAAATCTGACCGTTACATCATGGCAATAAAATGAGAACATGTTCCTCTCCCCGGGTTTCTGGAACGATAAAAACGTACAGATTTAGGTTGAAATTACACTGTAAAAAATATTCATCTGAACAAATCTTTTAATCTTGTATAGAGTCTTAAAATCTTATCTTTACTGAAAAAAATCTGCCAGTGAGATGTGATACTTTCACTCAGTCCCAGTGCAACTCAATGTTTTTTTTTTAAAGAATTTTCCAGTGTCAACTAAGTGACATCTTGATATTAATAAAATATTCAACCTTTCAAATTAACACTAACCACTTATTTCAAGAGGATTTTTGAAAGCTAAAATGCATTGGAAATGTGATATGATCTCACCTTATTGGCAGTTATTTTTTTCACTTATTTTAACGAAAATTAGATTTTAAGACCGAATAAAAGAACTTCTTGCAGTGTACTGGACAACATAAGAGACCCCATGATGACATAGCTTCTCCCCCGAAATCTGGATCCCATTACAGGCATAACATGAGTTTATCAGTCGCTGCTGCTCTTTGAAATTCTGCAGTCATTCTGTTGAGCTCTCAGGTCTCACGTAACAAAAAAAAAAAAAAACACTTTTCCACCATTTCTCCCTGGCAGTTATTTGTTTTCCATAGCATCTCTATCATACAAGGATGTTTGTTCCAGCTGCTGTTGGTGAGCTGTGGCGTTTGACCACGGCACTATTTATGATTAATTGCTTGCAATGTTGTCGACCTTGAAATTGAAGCTTATTCTACTGTTGCACTCATTAGAAGTCACTATGGATTAAGAGCATCAGCTAAATGCCTGAAACGTAAATGTAAATGCATTCACCGTAGCCGTGCTCCCGCTCTCTGAGGAACAATCAACAGGGATACTTGTGTTGAATGGAAACCAGATGGCTGATGGTAGCTGATGCCCCCCCCCCACCCCCCAACCCCCTCCCTCCCATTCCTCCACCTCCACCTCCCTCCATATGTTCCCTTGTATTGCTGCTAACTGGAGTTAATGGTTAAAAACAACCGCCTCAGTGGGAAAACGAGAAAGAGTAACGTAAGGTTTTTGCTTCCCGCTAAGCTGTAGCGCTCAGGTGTGTGTGCATGTGTGTGTGTGTGTGTGTGCATGTGTGCTACAGTGTTGGGCATGTTCACAAAGTTGCTGTTAGACACAAACAGATAGCAGGCCGGTCCATAAAACAGAGCCAAACACGAAGCGAGAGGTAATTGAATTTACAAAAGTTTGAAGTCACTTCATTACCCATGTGGCCCGTACCCTCGTGTAACGTGATGACAGCAAACTGCGCACTCCCCGGACTTAAATTTCTTCTTCTTAATGGCTCATGAGGGTGGAAACGGAGAACAAAAAAAATATTCACAGCAGGTTCAACCATCGTTGGCGAGTCCAGCTTTTCTTTGTACGGAGCGCTTGTTGTGTAGGAGACACTTTTGTATTTCGCTCTGAAGTTTTGATTCTGCATTTTCCATGCAGCAGAGTCCTGCTAGTGACCATACCAACACCAGAATTTAATTTGGGCAAATAGGGCAAATATACAGTGTCTCAATTAGTGGGGATGCTATCGAATATGTGTTTTTGGCTGATTTTTACATATGAATTTTGCCTATTGCAGCTTTAAATGCTATTAAGACATGTTCAGTGTCTGTAATACCTAACTGTAATGTGAATTCTAATGATATTCACAGCTGATTAACATCATTAGTGTGTCAAGGCTGTCTGGGTAGCAGGTCTCAGGTCGTCAGCATGGCACACAGATGGGTTTCTTGTCTTAGTCGCACAAGATCTTAAAAAGCGAAACACTGCTGTATTTCCTTCTGCACTGTGACTTTTTAAGGTTTGTTCTCTGCATTCATTTTCCTCTCAAACACATCGCAATACTTCTTTTTGGTGGCCAAGTTGACAGCTAGCTGTAGTGTGAATGGTGCAGCGATAGACGGATGTAAAGAGTAAAGAGTAAAGACTACCAACAAACGAAGGAACGAGGTGACAGTTGGCCGCTTCACGTCTCCAGCGACTCGCTTCTTGAGCTTTTTGCCGTGTGAATTTTCACAGCATAAAAAAAGACTCCTAAAAATGTTGAGGACTGTGTTTTAGAAGTTTAATTTTCTGTTGAACAGCAAGGCCACAGGTGTAGCTTCCTAAATAAGAGACTGGGGCTGAAGAGCATTTGCAAATAATCCTTAGAGTACCAGATAGGTGGGACTGTTCAGATAGTGTCAGGTAAGGTGTCAAAGGGAAGTGGACTAAACTGACTTTCGAACACTTTGCTGTGACTCTCTAAACTTTCTTGCAATCACTGAATTGACCTTTGAGGAAAACAATACTCATCTGGGACCTAAACAGGCTAAAAACCCAACCATAAAAAATAAGGCTCAAGTTTCAAGATGTTATTGTTCCTAATGGAGAAATTGGCCCACAGCAACACACAACATAAAACATACTCAGTTTCAGTACATAGTTGTTTGTCATTTTTATGGAATACTGTAATCTTAGTCTCACAAGGCCAGACCTTTCTCCACCCTCGGTTTTTAGTGCTGTATTCTTTATCCCCTTTCTTTTGTTGCTCTCTCTTCATCTCCCTCCTCGATCCTCTGATCTTCTCGAGCCGAGGGACCGCCGGGGTTTAACTTATTTCACCTCCTGGATCAGTTCATTGCAAAAGATACACAAGTTGCGTGAGGGCCATCGGGAGCTGCGTGGGAGAATCGTGCTGCGACGATCGTAAATCTTCTCTGAGCTCCCATAAAATTAAAACATAACAGTGAACGGAATGTCCTTGATGCAAAGCAAGTTGTGATGAATGTATTTTCTTAAAGGCGCTTTCTAAATAAATTTGACTTGAGTTGATGTGTAGTATTTGGTGATACAATAACATTTGTCTTCCCCCGTGCCAATCGTCGCCTCCTGTGCATATATCATAAAATACACATGCAGGACTTACAGATGTAGTAGAAGTCCCACTTTTTGCTGAACTTCTGCTGCATCCCTAAGACAAATCATTTGGAAAATTCATATTGATATTCATACTGTAAGTTAGAGGAAATGGACTGGTAACTTGTCAGTTTAGACCAGGGTTGTAGTCAAGACCAGATCCAGTCAAGTTCAAGTCAAGACCAGGTCCAAAGGGGGTTGAGACCAAGTCAAGACCTAGACCAGAGCAAATTAAGTTCTAATCAAGGACCAAGACCAAATGAGGCAATAAACAGTGTCCATGTCTTTCCAAAAGTAAAAATAACGCTTAAGGAGTTTCTTAAGGATAGTTTCTTTAGGAGATGTAGAGGAGCTCTGTACCAAACCCATCAATATCCAACTAATACAAATTTTGACTAATTAATGCATAGACGTTTGAGGACCATTACATGCTTTACACAGGTGGAATCCCTTAAATTGCTGGGAGAAAGCAACCTCAGGTGGACCAGGTGGAGAAAAACATAAATTAATAAAATGAAAGAAAATTTTTAGATAGGCGGTCATTCAAGTCAACATCCAATGGTGGCCAAGACCGAGACAAATTCAAGTCAAAGTAGGCGTGAGACCGAGACGAGTCCAAGATGTCAGAAAAGTGTTTGAGACCGGACTCAAATACTACACACCTAGTAAAGAAAAGACAAGAAGAGTTTTATGGTAAGACATTCTGACTTATTTCTACTGTACAACATTCAAGGAAGAAATGTCTGCAGCAGCGTACTAATGAAGGATACATGCGGGATAAATGCATCAACTTCTACAAAGGCTCCAACAATATAGGTCTCATGCTTGGAGAACCCCCTCCCCATCCCAACCTCCAAATAAATGTAAAACACTCGCTGTCAGTTCTGTTTGACTTGCTGCCATGTCTGCGGTCTGTCATCGTCAATCACCGACTGTTTCCTGCTACGCTAGCTGTTAGTTCGCTCCCCTAGTTGCTTGTAAATGTGTTGATAGGCTGCGAGTGGTAATCATGCCTCATTGAGTTCTTTATACAAACTTACTCAAAAGTCCTGTCTCTCACTCCCCCTGTCCCTGATTTCCCCTTTCGTACCTAGCCTTTATTTCTTACTGCTCTATCATACATACTGTAATCACTCATGCAGGAATATTTGTTCCATCTACACTCTTTGACCCTTGACCTCCTTGCCATTGGTTGCTTTTAACGTTGGTGATCTAGAAATTGAAGCTTATTCTACTGTTACACTCATTGGAAGAAAATCTGAGTAAAGAACATTGGATAAATGCATTATACATCAGTGTAAAATGTTATAATCTCTCTCTCTCTCTCTCTCTCTCTCTCTCTCTGTACAGCAGTCCCCAGGCAAGTCACCACCAGTCCCAGTGCCACATCTGCTCCTCGTTCAACTGTCTACCACATACCAGATGTTAGGCCGCAACCGTCCAAAGCGAAGACAGACACTCTGCGGAAGACTTCAAGTGTTAGCTCTTCCCAGACGAGAGCCGACGCAACGAAGAAAATTCCAAGAATCAACCCAGACCCATCGCAAGCTAAGGTCGACACTTGGAGGAAGGTTACAGGAATTAGCCCAGACCCATCCCTAACTAAGGCAGAAACTTACAGGAACATCCTAGGAATTACACCAGACCTATCCCACACTAAGATAGACATGTCCAAGAACATACCAGGAATTACACCAGGCCTACCCCACACTAAGATAGACACGTCCAAGAACATACCAGGAATTACACCATACCTACCCCATACTGAGACTGATACTTTGAGAACGACACCAGGAATTAGCCTAAACCCATCTCGGACTAACATAGACACTTCCAAGAACGTCCCAGGAATTACACCAGACCGGGTCAAGCCTGGTCAGCCCATAACCAGTGAGACTATTGCCAAGACCTCCATTGTAGCCCAGCCACCAGTAAATGGAAGACCAGCTGCTGGTAAGGTTTCCAACACTCTCTATCCATAAATCCATATTTTTTAGGCAATGTAGATCTGGAGCGGAATGCGCCCAGAAGTTTTGGAGGAGCACAAATTTACACAGTCCAAATCACGAGAGATCATGGGTAATAAAACCACCTAGTGTATGAAAAGGACTTGCCAGCTTCATGACAGCTGTATTTTCATGTACAACTATCTTATGGAAAGAACTAAAGACGAGAGGAAGGAGCAGGGTTGTTTTCCAAGGTAAAATCTTTGACAAAATCAGAATCGTCATTAGAGATGTACCGATCAGTCTTTCTGGTTCTGAATTCATTTGTCGATTTGTCATTTTCTGCTCCTCAGCAAACACATTTTGCGTCCTTTTTTTTGTCCTTAGCATCATGGTTTAATTTGGAAGATATTTTTGGTGATGCACACCGTTCTGTCTTGATTTTATTAACATGACACTCCCAGACAACAAGGCACAAGAATGTACATATTGTACGCAGTTTAGCACGTTCGTCTTCGTCAGTGTTTCCCCGTCTTGCGGACAGAGATCTGAGTACAGTTTGTGTCTGGCAGGGTCCGGTCCTTCTCCTGCTGCCAACCTGTCGGCTACATGTGCCAGCAGGCCCTGCTTCCCCGGGGTTCAGTGCATCAACCGCAGGCCGCCGCACATCGGCTACGTCTGCGGCCGCTGCCCGCCCGGCCTTCACGGCAACGGACGCGTCTGCACGAAGAACGCCAAAGCGGGTACGGATTCTTTTTCTTGCCTTCCCCAATCAATATGTATTTATATGTGTTTGGCATAAGCTGTCATGATTTTCAAGAGAGAG
The DNA here is from genome assembly GCF_048128805.1 of Centroberyx gerrardi. Classification (NCBI taxonomy): domain Eukaryota; kingdom Metazoa; phylum Chordata; class Actinopteri; order Beryciformes; family Berycidae; genus Centroberyx; species Centroberyx gerrardi. The sequence continues at coordinate 3,369,320 of NC_136017.1, forward strand.
TTGCTAGATCAATTGATTTTGCAGTTTTTTGTGACCGACGGACTGGAAATTCAGGCAACAACTATTTGGCTTCTTTGGAAATGTGTTACTTGCCTCTTGATCCTTTGATCAAAGATCTTTTAAAGCTGACACATACTGCTAATTGGCATTCGATTTAATGTGCCTCGCCTGTGTAGCTGCCTTTGTAAATGTCATTTAGTCACTTCAAAGTTCTTTTTCATGTGGTGTTCCTGTTCAGTTCATCCCAGTATTATTTGGTAGAAACGTTCTTTATATTTTCCTTGATAATTAGTTTTGACAGAGTTTGACAAAAACAGAAGAAAAAAGTGAAAAAGCTATCTTGAGCCCTTTGCTCACAAGAGGATGTGATCATTTCTGTTTTTCAAATAGGTTACTGAGAAATTAACATCAAATAATAATATTTAATCCAAAATGAAGCTGCAGTAGCTTGGAAGGAAGCCCTTTTATTATTACTAGATGTGGCCCTAAAGTGTTATGTTGTCCTTCAGAACAAAATTGAATTGAATTAAATAATACAAAATCTCTGAACACACTGTGGGTTGTTTTTAAGATGTATTATCTTTTTTTCTTAGGACATTCTGGTCTTCCTGATTCAGTTTTATGTGTTTTTCCTGGTTTGCTGGAATTTCATTTATTGCCCTGGATGCCCTGGTTGCGGGTGTCTGCTAGCATTTCCAAGACACATCAAGTGGTTTAGGGACTGCCTGGATCCAATAGCCACCTTTGGTACTTTGTTTTTGAGTCTGCGCCCAGTCGCAAAGTTTGAACAGAAGATTGCCTAACGCTGTTTTCTCACAGGCGGAGTCCTCACGACAAATTCATTCCAGTTTGAATCCATTTTCTGTGGATCGTGTTCATCTGTAATGTGGTGAGATGAAACCAAGTCCTGAGTCACAAACAAGATGAATCACCAAAATACTGGGTGTAAAGCGCTTTTCTGATCTGAACAGTACAAATACAAATACAAATTATTATTATTAGTAGTAGTAGTAGTACTAGTAGGGGGAGTAGTAGCAGTAGTAGCAGTAGCACTAGTAGTAGTAGTAGCAGTAGTAGTAGTAGTAGTAGTAGCAGTAGTAGTAGCAGTAGCACTAGTAGTAGTAGTAGCAGTAGTAGTAGTAGTAGCAGTAGTAGTAGCAGTAGCACTAGTAGTAGTAGTAGCAGTAGTAGTAGTAGTAGTAGTAGTAGTAGCAGTAGCACTAGTAGTAGTAGTAGCAGTAGTAGTAGTAGTAGTAGTAGTAGCAGTAGCACTAGTAGTAGTAGTAGCAGTAGTAGTAGTAGTAGTAGTAGTAGTAGTAGTAGCAGTAGTAGTAGCAGTAGTAGTAGTAGCAGTAGCAGTAGCACTAGTAGTAGTAGTAGCAGTAGTAGTAGTACTAGTAGCAGTAGTAGTAGTAGTCAGCAGGTCTTGAATATAAAAGAATGTGTTTTGAAGAGTGATATAAAAATAAAGACTTCATATTATTATTAGTAGTAGCAGTTGTAGTATTCATATTAGAAGTGGTAGTAGTAGTTGTAGTAATGTAATTGCAGTAGTAGTAGTTTCAGCTGTAGTACTAATTGCAGTAGCAGTGGTAGTGCTAGTAGTGGCAGTAGTAGTAATAGTGACAGCAGTATTAGTGGTGGTAGTACTTGTAGTAATTGCAGTAGTAGCTGATGTTGTAGTAGTAGTAGTAGTCTGGAAAAAGATAAATCACTGAAATCCAGGGTGTATTATTATTATTATTCGTAGTGGTACTAGTAGTAGTAGTTATTGTAGCTGTCGTGGTAGTATTGTGTCAGCAGGAATGATTATTATTATTTATATTATGATTACTACCACCAGTCTGAGGGATAAATCATTAAAATGTGTGGCGCTTGGCTTTGACATATTTTCCTCATGTGTGGAAATGAAGTCAAGTTTTGGGACTTTGGAGCCGCCGACGCCCATCGGCTCAGTTTCATTCCAGATGTGTGCTGTCACCAGTGTTTACGCTGCGGCTCAGCTGTGTCTGGGCTGATGTCAACATCTTTGTTTTCCTCTGTTTATTATCATGTGTTGCGTGTAGAAGAGAACAAACCTATGGTGTTTCACTGCTAATTTATTTGTCAGCAATTTCTCAATTCCAATTGTTTTGCTCAGATCCAATTTTGTTCACAGTCAGTTCACGGAGAAATGACCCACATGTGGAAATGAACAACAAAAAATCTCACGTTATGGAAGTCCCTAAAATGATGGTCCATGCCCTAATCCTAAGGAAGAATTGTTTCAAACTGAAGGAATCTCCAAATACTAATTAAATTTGTGACTTTGCTGTCTCTCCACTAGCAGCTTCAGTTGTTGTCCTCCATGTTTTTTACGGTCACATGGACACAGAGTCACTGTCGAGTGAAACCAGATGATTTCTGATCTGACAGTTCAGACTGCAGTCACATGGCGACGGATCAGATTTAGGACTTCATATGAATGTGGTCCATATAAGAAATGAAAGAAAGATAATAAACTAATTCTCACTTCAGGGTTGAATATGGCAACGGAAGTTCCGTGATGAAAAATGTGGGCTTGGCGTTTGTAAAAGTCTGTTACCTCCTCTCTTCCCGCAGCGTCCAATCACCTTCCTCAGCAGCAGACGCTAGGCAAGACCAGCCGATCGACGCACGGCAGCAACAACAAAGTCTCCCAGCTCCACCTGCCCGTCCTGCCCGCCAGGCACGGCATCAAACACCTGTCCTCCTCTGTCACCAGAGCGAGCCGAGGCGACGCTCCGCGCTCCGCCCCCCCTCCCGGCCGGGGAGGCGGGACGGGGAGGAGAGAGGCGGTCACCGCCGCTTCCAGAAATGTTCCCAGGTCATCGATCGGCGGCCTCCATCTCACCACAAACAGCCACATCACCCGGCAAAGTCCCAACCCCAGGCCGGACGCCAAGACGTACGCCAGAACAAGCATCACTACCTCCAGGGAGTTTGTGGTTCCCCGGGCAACCGTCTCCAAGGTGAGTCTACCATTACTGCAGTGTGCATCCTGCTAATTAAAGACCCCATGAAATGAAAAACAACTTTTTTTACCTTTTTGCCGATGTTGCTGGACTTAGTGTTCACCTATTCACCAGTACAGGACAAAAAAATGGCAAAAAAAATGTATATTATATAAATTTTACATAAAAGTCTCCTCCTGGTAAACATCACATTTCTGTTGATGACTCATCCTGCACTCGGGGGCGGAGACAAACATTTCATCCAATGAAATTTTGAAACCGTTGGAATTATCCTCCCCACCCCTCTCCTCATTGCACATTATAACTTTGTTTTGAAAAGTGCCTTACAAATAAATTGTTATTGTCATCATGATGTAAAAGGTCTTCAGCAGTCTGTTACTAATTATGAAGAGTAAAGGAAAATGTGCAAAATGAGCGTCCAATTACCTCAATGTGAAGTCATCCTTGTCCCTGAAGTTCTCTGTTATTATTTCCCAGCAGTCTGACGGGGCGGTGCTGGGCTTCACCCCTTCCAAGATAACTCCCCCAGCTCCAGAGCTTTCCCCCGGGCCCGGCGGGGTGACGCAGCCCAAACTGGCAACCCGGCCCCAGCTGACTGCCCAGGCCAAACCCTGGACTCCTCCGAAACCCGCCCTCCCTCTAACGGCGGCCCTCACCGCTCTGTCCTACTCGCTGCCGGAGTCGGAGTTCTCTGCGGACGGAGACGTGGCAGAGCCCGGGTCCGAGGTCCCGGAGCCGCCGCAGATCGAACCCGCTTTGACCCTCACGACGGCGGGCAGGAGGAGGGTCTACAGCTCCCCCCTCCACCGGGCCACCTCCGGCGCGGCGGCAGCCAGGCCCGCGACGTCCTGCGCCAACCGGCCGTGTTTCCCCGGAGTCCAGTGTGAGCCGGCCCGGGACGGAGGCTTCCGCTGTGGGAGGTGTCCCGTAGGATACTCCGGGGACGGACGGGCCTGCAGAGGTACAGCTCCACCTCCTCCAAACCTGTTTAAACCTGTTTAAACAGAATATCAACTTTTTGGTACTCCTATTTCCACTCACATATTGTCCTATAATGCAAAACCCACCCATCTGTTGGATAACGAGACCTTGTGATTGGCTTTGAGTTTGAGTTTGAAAACACACACACCAGAAACGGCATCTCTGGTTTGTTTTTCTGTCCAGTAGAAACAAGTTTAGTCAGTTTAGTTTAGTTACGCTAACGATAAAAAAGTCTTTACAGCTTCTTAGCCTGAAGACTCTGCTCTAAAAGGAGGGATGTACCAACAGGCTACGGTAAGAGTTCGACTTATCAAACCTGGCCGACAGCCTGTGATGCATTATGGGAGGGAGAAATGTAGGGGATGCCAAAGCGACTGGAAGAAGACGCAAAAATAACAAGTGGGGAATGGTTCTGTTGTGTTCGGGACTAGTTGCTAGCAGGAAACACACAGGTGAGCAGCAGCGCCAGGCTCCGCCCCTAGAGCAATTTGATTGGTTTGAAGCACAGCGTCTCCGCCCTTTTCTAGCCAACTTTGACACGGAGGTCTGGCTGCAGGAGTTTAGATGGCTGTCAGCAGGTTTAACAGCTGCACGGCGCCCCCTGTCTGTGTTTCCAGCTGTTTGCAGGCATCCGTGCGGTAGGAATATGGAGTGCGCGGCGCCCAATACCTGCCGTTGCAAACCAGGCTACACCGGACTCGACTGTCAGACAGGTAAACAGACAGACGGCTAATTTACATGTGATGAAACTCTGTCTTTGCGTCTCTCTCTCTCTGTATCCCAACATCTCTCTCTGTCTTTTTCCCATCAGCCATCTGCCAGCCGGAGTGTATGAACGGCGGTCTCTGCGTCGCTCCGGGTGTGTGTCAGTGTCTCACAGGTTTCCATGGAGAAACCTGTCAGGAAGGTAAATTGATAATGTAGTCTGCATTGAAATGGTTTCACCCCAAAACACTACATATCCATTTTGGGAACAAATTATTTTCTAAAATTCTTGATTCGATCCCTAAGAAATACAGTAAATCACTATTTTATGAAAAGATAGCTAATAAGTTAAGTAACATTCCATAATGGGTTTTTTTATTCATATCAATTTTCATATCAATCCTTAAGTTTGTCATTCAGTATCTCCAAAATATAGAGAATCCATTCTGTCATTTACACCAATACACCTATTTGACAATTTATACAAAAAAAAGTCAAAGAAATATGAAAATGTCATTACTTTTACTCCCTGGAAATCTGAAAATATTTAGTTGTGACTTCTTTGTGTACTAGTAGGTGTAAGTAAACACTCCAGCCAATAAAGCATCACAGATATTTGAACAGTCCCACCCCTCCCATCCAATAAAACTGCCTTTCTCTGCCTAACTGATCTCCCATTGGTTTAGACTTTTGAATGAACCCTCCCTGCATTAAGCCCCGCCCCCACATCCTGTTCCAACAGGAAATACATCACATTAAGGAAGCAAGATGTTCTCAAGATGCAGTTTCACTGTGACTTTAAGTTACCTGCTATCCTTTAAAAAGTACCGCGGTTTGTTATTTGTCATTTTATAGACACTTTACAGTAAACTGTTAACAGCCAATTAACCAATTAACAAAAATATAGAGACATACAAGACATAAGATGACACTTAATGTTAGAAGTGAGTTATAATAAATAAAATCCCTCTCCGCAGCTCTGTGCAGTTCAGCTTGTGAGAACGGAGGCTCCTGTGTCGGACCGCAGACCTGCTCCTGTCCGTACGGGTTTGTCGGACCGCGATGTGAAACCAGTGAGTTCACAGTGTTTCTCATATTATTAATGTTAATATCACAAAAGCAGGTGATGCAAGATCAGGCTATCTTCTGTCTATTATTTCTTAAAATGCACTTTTATTGACTTTATTTGATCTAATAATTTTTTTATATTTTATCTTATTTATTTTTTTCTGTTGATACTTTATATTCATTGACATTCTTTTTTTTTTGTCTTTTATTTACTTTATTTGACTGTCTCTATTATGTAGTTATGTCTCATTACTGTGGTTTTATTTTATTTAAAAAAAATCAAATATAATGAAATGAGTTATTTTATGTTATTTATTTGATCATTTTCTTACTATTATTTTGCTGCTATTTTATATTCATTGGGATTAATTATTTTTTATTTAGTATTTGTTTTGCTACTTTTCCTACTATTACTTTTTTATTTATTGTATATTCATTTATTGTTATTTTTTTTATTTTTTTTCTTTCTTGTGTGAATCACTTTGTAACTTTGCTTTTGAAGTGTGTATTTTTATTATCATTATTATTATGATGTCTTTTTCTTTAGTGGTGTGTAACCGTCACTGTCATAACGGAGGCCAGTGTGTTTCTCCAGACGAGTGTCTGTGTCTGCCAGGCTGGACCGGACCCTCCTGCCAGACCGGTGAGTGTGTGTGTGTGTGTGTGTGTGTGTGTGTGTGTTTGTGTGTGTGTGTGTGTCGGTGCTGACGTGTGTGTTCTCTCTGCAGCTCTTTGCTCTCCTGTGTGTCTGAACGGAGGAGTGTGTGTTCGGCCGGACTCCTGCGACTGTCCGCACGGCTTCTACGGCTCGCAGTGTCAGAACGGTACAGCTGCTTCAATCAATCAATCAATCAATCAATCAATCAATCTATCAGTTAGAGTGTTTATGGCTGAATCCAACAGCGCTGATAGAGTTGATTTTTAAAGGGGAATTCCACCTAAATGTACCACTAGATCGTTATTCTCTTCAATTCCGTAAAAAAATTCCAGGATTTCTTTTTTTTATGTATATATTTTTCAGATTTTATTCTATTTTCTTCTATTTTATTTCTTTTTTGGTTTAATGAGTTTTAAAATAAAGGTAGGAAAATATTAAAATATGATATATATTATTATATTGAACATCATGGAGATGAAGAAGATCAAGAATATTAAAATAATAATTAAAATAATATTTCTGTATGTTTTTTCTTCAACTTTCTCTTTCCCTCTCTTTTTCTGCTCCTCCTCCTTTTCCTCCATCTCCTTCTCCTCCTCTTTCTCTTCCTCCTCCTCTTCCTCATCCTCTTCCTCCATCTCCTCCTCCTCCTCTTCTTCCTCCATCTCTTCTTCTTCCTCGTCCTCCTCTTCCACCATCTCCTCCTCTTGCTCCTCCTCTTCCTCTTATTCCTCCTCTTCCTCTTCCTCCTACTCCTCTCCCTCCTCCTCCTCTTCCTCCTCCTCCTCCTCCTCTTCCTCAGCTGTATGCAGTCCTCCCTGTAAGAACGGAGGTGTTTGTATGAGGAACAGCGTCTGCTCCTGTCTGGAGGGATACACCGGCCGGCGCTGCGAGAAAAGTGAGTTCTTTCTCCTCTTCTTCTTCCTCCTCCTCTTCCTCCTCTTGCTTCTCCTCCTCCACCTCCCTTCTTCTCTTCCTCTTCCTCCTCATCTTTCTCATCTGGTGCTTCTTCATTCACTTCCTTTTCTTTCTCCTCCTCCTTTTCCCCCTCTTCCTTGTCTTCTTCCTTGACTTCGTTCTCCTCTTCATCATCTCTCTCTCTCTCTCTCTCTCTCTCTCTCTCTCTCCAGGTGTGTGTGAGCCCATGTGTATGAATGGAGGAAGGTGCGTCGGTCCAGATGTTTGTGATTGTCCGTCAGGTTGGCGGGGAAAGAGATGTGATAAACGTAAGTACTGTAATATATGATAGAAAACTTTATTTGTATCGCACTCCTGTCTGTGGAGATTTAATTCTCCAGACTGATAAACCTAATGATGAACTTAACTTTGATGAATGACTGATTGAATGACTGACTTCCTTCCTATCATCTAAAGGCAGAAATCCCCAAATTTAATCAATAGCTCCTTGGCCCAAGGCCGATCTGTCAACTGACTTTCAAGGAAATCCCTTCATAAGTTTTTGAGAAATCCTGCTGACAGACGGACAGACAAACCAACTGACTAAACAGGGTTGACAAACTCTTTAGCAGAAGTATAAAAGTTGAGATGAACCATAAAAATACCGAGCATGAGTTAAAAACTGGGCCGCAGAAGAATAAAACCAGCTCATACAACAGGAATAAAACGGATAAAGCCAGACTAAATCAAAAGCAAAATCGGTAAAAATATGTTTAAAGACGTGATTTAAATGATTGCATTGACGTTTGGCCTGACAGGTTGTTGTAAATATAGCTGTCTTTTTTTTTTTTTACATGTACAGAAGACTAAGATTATGAAAAGATAGATTTGATTTTATTAAGTGCCCATTTTGTACAGTTTCTGTACAATTCAGATAGGTATGTATTGATCTATGAAATGTCAGATGCATAAAAGCTGAGGCAATAAACATCTGCAGGCTGGGATGAAGAAAATAAATAAATAAAATAAATGATCGCATTGATTCTGGCCTTTAGCCCAGACTTGAGAGTGAAGACAGGCTTGCCGTACATGAAACCGGCCGCGCTCGATGTTTCCCATCATCCCGCTGTAAAACACACCAGACTGAAGCAGGAGCAGGTATCCTGACGGCGTCCCGCAGAGTCCTGAGAGACATCTGAACCCTCCAGGCCCGCTGACTGATGCTTCCACAGGGGCGTCCCGCATGTGGAAACCATCCGTCCCGGCGTTTGCGGTGTTTTATGGAGTCGACCTTCGGCCTTCGCTGCGAGCTGCAGCTGGTTCCTCAAAATCCTGCAATTCAGCTTTCTTAGAAGAGGTCGATTACAGATAACAATCATCTGTTAAAGCTGTAATATCCATGTTAGCCCCGCCCTCCTCCCCCGCAGTTGGTCAAGTTCCCGCCCCCAACACCTGTCAGTCATCTCGATAATGTCATCAGGTCACCGGCAGCGTAAAGCCTCCACAGCCGATCTGACGCTGATGTTCACCGGGTTTCTGAACGTTTCACTTCCGCTCTTCTTCTTCTTTCTTTTCTTCTTCTTTCCTCCGTTGTTGTTGTTGCTGTGACTTCCTGCTCTGCGGCCGCTCGCCTCACCTTGATAGACACAACCGGCTCACCGCTGGCCCCGCCCACAAGACACGCCCACAGATGATCGTTTACGTCCCCAAAAAATGTCCGACATCATTTCAGAACACACAGACTGACACTGTGTTATCAGAACAAAATGTGTTATAGATAATGACATAAATAACTCAATATCATGGGAAAATGGCGTAAATAAATTGTATCAATACATGTCTTCAATGGGCTTCCGTACCACATGTTATATATTATATTATCTATGATATATAATGTGTGTATCTCATGTTGTGTGTTTCCTGCAGCCACCTGTCTGCAGAAGTGTCTGAACGGAGGGGAGTGTGTGGGTCCCAACAGCTGCCACTGCACCCCGGGGTGGCAGGGCATGCTGTGCCAGATCCGTAAGTCCCTCCGCCAAAACAAAATGTCCCACTGGAAGAGGCGTTTACACAGTCAATCACATCTTTTTCTGTTAATATGACTGTATGTAGATTATATAGAGGCTGCCCAAACTGCTTATGTTTGTGCAAATTGCTTATGTAAGGGATAATGTAAAGCGAGCGGTGATTATCGCACAATAAGCCCCAACAGAGTGAATCAAGATCCAGACATGAATTATTACAGTTTTGTTGAATATGCAATTCTTATTGGCCAGTGGATGCATTCTGAGGTTTGATATTTCTGAATAACAGATGCTGATTCACATCTAATCACATCACTTCATAGTCAAGAAGTTCGATTTTGTTGATTTCTATTCAAATCAACTGACCTTGTGGCAAAAAGATGTTACTGCAGACAAACTCTGCTAACTGAGGTTGGAAATGTGGAAGATTTTTACAAGATTTAATTTATTCAGAGACAAACAAACCTTAGATTGCTGGTTAGAGGCTGAACAGCAATCTGACCGGATTTGTTTACATTTCCATGGTTACAGTTCTGCTACAGTGTAGCATGGATGCTAGCTACAGACGTTTCTATGGTTACAGTTCTGCTACAGTGTAGCATGGATGCTAGCTACAGACGTTTCTATGGTTACAGTTCTACTACAGTGTAGCATGGATGCTAGCTACAGACGTTTCTATGGTTACAGTTCAACTACAATGTAGCATGGATGCTAGCTGATGTTTCTATGGTTACAGTTCTGCTACAGCGTAGCATGGATGCTAGCTACAGATGTTTCTATGGTTACAGTTCTGCTACAGTGTAGCATGTATGCTAGCTCTAGGCGTTTCTATGGTTACAGTTCTGGTGATCTTTTTTTTTTGGTGGAAGCTTGTTATTTTAGCCTGTAATGAAACCATTTTAGATCAACATTTGGTGTCAAATGGTGAATATCTTTGGTAAGTAGCCGACGAGAAGCTGGATCACGTACAGCGAGCCTCTGCTTCATGTCTGGGCTTATTTTCCGATAATGACGGTACATTATCTCTTCCATATAACAGACATGTTATGGCAGCTATTAGTGTCTTAGGTCTGCCATCAGGGTGTTTCTATGTTTTAATGAGCAAATTATCTCAAAACCACACCTCAAATGAAATGAAACTGTATTGAAACAAATATTGAAATGTGTGATGAATATGTTTTCACCCTCTGGATCCCATCAGAGGGCCAGGAAGAAACTTGCAGGGCCACATTTGGCCCACAGGCCCTGCCTTGGGCAACCCTGATTTATACCGCAGGATCTTCCAGGATTTGTCTCCTTGTGTTTCAGGCTGATTTGTTCATGTTCATGTCTTGGTTGTCTCTCAGCTCACTGTGAACAGAAGTGTCTGTACGGCAGCCGCTGTATCCGACCAAACGTCTGCGCCTGCCGGAACGGATATTCAGGTTCTCTCTGCTCCAGGAAGGTAAGACAGACATAACATGGAGCTAAAATTATGTTCAAATAAGACGGGGAGTCAACATGTGAGTGGAGTCCAGATTCCATGACTTTTACATGACTTTCCATAACTAAGTCAAGTCTGAAACTGTTTTATTGATGTTGTTCCACTTCAATTGGGCTGAAAACCAGCGAATGCAATGAATGTGTTAAACAATTTGGAAAATAGAATAGGGAATACTCTTCGATTCAAATGGATGATCTGAAGACTGTAAGTTTTTATTATTAGATATGATAATTTGTTGTAATGTGGCACAGAAAATGTTCCATACAAAAGATCATCCGTATATAGTATATATGTTAATTTGGTTATTATTTTGTACATCTCAAAAATTCTTTTTTTGTAATTCTTAAACTGATGTATATTTTTTATTGTATTGTTTGATTTCTACATCTAAACCATCCCACAAATTTTACAGCCAACAGAGGTGGACAATATCTGATATTTAATTAAAGGACAATATCGGCCTGATATACTGGTCTACTACTAATGTCTAAATCCTCTTCTTTGCTGCTGCCGTGACCCAATTTCCACTCGGGATCACTGAAGTTCTTCTTATTGTATCTGGTTGTATCTAAAAATAATCCGAACATGTTCACATCAGATTGCGGTTGTTGTTGTTGTTGTTTTCAGCTCCCTATCGCACGAGGCTGAGACCGACTGGCAGAGCGACTTTCTGGGGATCCAGAGCCATACGCAGGGAGCAGCGTCAACAAAATAAAAGTCTCCACCAGGGACTCTTGGCAGAAAAACTCTATGGAAAATGTAGTTATTCTTTATGTTCCTGTGATCACCAACACACAGAGCACGGTCTCACGCCAGCGGTTAAATTGAAAGAGAAAACTATATGAAAACTATTTCCAAACTAGCTATATATGCATTTTGGAGGCAAAAAAAAAAAGTCATTACCAGAAGTTCATCATTCAATATGCCTAAATTATAGAAGATCCGGTGTGTAGAAGTGTTACTATTTTCTCAAACAAGGACTTCAGTTACCTTTTATTCTTTAATAAGCTGTTTTAATTTTGTTCCATCAGTCATTTTGTCCAAGATTTCTCATTCCGGGGGAAAAAAACCCTCAGTTTTGTCCGTGAAACATACAGTAAATATCTGTGTTTTATTATACTGGATCAATCAGGACCAAAACAACAGGTATTCCACTCATCCTTCAGACTGGTAATAATATAAAGTGTTATTTTCCATACTGCACTGTCAACGGCTTCATTTTCAGGTTGCACACTATAAAAACCAAACCTCTGTATGAGTATTTATTTATTTTGGTTGTTTGATATTGTCTTATATTTTCATGTTGTATATATCTTAATCACTGTATCATGTATTTCTTATTAAAGCATTGCTTATCAGTTTTGTAAGAAAATAAAAGTCTGTTTGAGGCCTCATTTTCCTCAGATCTCATGATGCAGGAAACTAACTGAAATGAATCTGAAGTAAGTTTACACTGTGTGGAAAATGTTTGATCTACAGTTTGTTTTCTTTCGTCTGAACCAGACTGAAAAATTTGACTTTATTGTATTTTTGTATTTGGTTTGTTTGGCTTCACACTGACCAATTACGAGCCAATCAGGGCTTATAAACAAAAGTCACATGACTCACAAGTAGCTTGTTTATTGGACAGAGTTTTGGTAACTTTATCTCAGCATGATGGACTTGTCTGTCTCTTCTTCTGTGGTGTTCATACCAGTTAAGAACACATGAAGAAATAGCTGAATATGAGCATCAGTCCAGACTTCATTTTGTTCTGCTAGGCTTTCCAAGCGTCCGTCTCCTTCTACCCATAATCCCTTGCGTTTCGGGGTGGTTTCCTGTAGTCGGTTGGATTAACGAACCGCACCGCAGTTCTGTTGTTAGAGGACTGAGACTCTCGGTGCCGTTATTTGGTGCCACCAGAGTTCAAAGGTCATCGTTCTCACCTGGACAAACCATCCAACCAAAGGCCAGCTAACGCTAGCTGCTACTAGATATGTTAGGTAGTGTGCTAATCAGATGTGTTAACAACAAGACAGTGATGGTTAGCTGAACAGATACTATGGTTAGCTAGCTAACAAGCTGACATTATCTAAACACTAAATCAATCAGATGGATCAGTGATGAAATGATCAGTTCAGTCAGAAACAGACAGAAATTAACCGTTTGCTCAATTCTGTTGAGACGACAGAAACACAACCAGCTGTTCACAGAGCTGAGGACCTCCAATATGGCCGCCAGAGGAGGAGGGGCACATCACATGAAAGCCCTCTATAGTTTCTGGGGTAATTATATATCCAGTAACGACCTGATAAGACAATCATGCAATGTTTAAAAATGCTATATTGCATCCATTTTCTGATGTTACAGTATTATAACGTAATTCTAAAATTAGTGCGTACTAGTCGTTACTTTTGTTTAGCGTTCCTCGTTAAAATCTGCTGAGATTCACAGTATTCGTCACCGGTCGTCTGCAGCAGCAGCAGCAGTGACGAGCGTTTGACTTTGCTGCAGGGGCCAGACAAGTTCAGGGCCGGCGGGTCGGGGCCGCGAGGAAACGAGGATTAAGAGATTAACGAGCTTCTGAGGCCGCATTAGCTCCGCACCAGTTACACCGACTCCGCTCCGCGTTCGGCCCGAGACTAAAGACCCGACTGACTCTTCACAACTCATTAGGATGAAGCGGGGCGGGTTGTTAGGCCGCAGCAGGACCGGCCCGCTCGGCCCTCTGTTGATATTTGTTGCTATCGCTCTAATCCCTGGATGATTCTTCGGCACGCAGCGGATTCTCTTTCGTTTCTCTCGCGCGTGATTTGTAATTGATCGTGCTTGATTTGCGTTTCCTACAAGTGTTTTTATTTCCGCAGTTGAGGATATCTTTGCTGCATCAGCGCTTCTCTGCCTTTTCGCCTTATGACCCACTTCAATAAGCCGATATCTCCTTGTGGGCTGTTGCAGATTTACACCTGCAGCACCTGACCTTTGACACCAAACAGTGATTTTTTATTTTCCCTTTTCAAGCTATTTTACTTGATTAGTTGTTGGAAGAAGACTAGAGGCTGCAAACACACTGCAAGTTAAGTTATTTTATGTTCTATCCAGACTTATCAAGCTTATTTTAGGATTTTTTCTTTGTGTGAAATCATAATAATCACAATAATCATCATTAATAATTTTACCGGTTTCAACAAATGTGACTTTTTTCCAGGAGAATGTAGCTTGTTTCAGGACATTTTCTTGGTAAAAGTGAAATTGTCTTGGAGAAAGTTTCTTGTTTCCAGATTTTCTTCATTGTTTTATGATGATTTCTTGAAAGAAGAAGTCATATTGGCATGAATCAAGTGAAATTTACTGAAACCAGCAGATTATCTGCCAGTGCAGTGAGAGAATTTGACTAAAAATATCATGAAATAAGCTGATAGGTCTGGAGACAAGAGAACATCACTGGACAGCTTGTCATTTTTGTCTAACCCATTTTGTCTCCATAAAAAGTTCCTTTATTTTACATGAGATAAAAAGTTCCTGCTTCTCCAGGTTCGCTCTTCGGTCATTTCAATACTTTCCAATACTGTTTTTTCCTGCACTTGTCAGCACCATAAAAACAGTTTTCAGTAGTACACGGGTTAATGAACTTTTCTTTATATCTGCTAATAAATTTGTACATTATAAATACATTTTCTCACATTCCATCAACCAATGTATATAACCCCCATGCTGGGGACCACTGTGTAAAAATCACTACAGATCAATGTAGAAATGATCATTAGGGATTTATTGCCCTCTGGTGGCAACTATAATACAGTCCAGTGATATGAAGATGCAAAGAAATGTAGATGAAACTGAAAATATGAACTGTTCATGAGATCCACAGCTCAGTGATGGGGGTTCAGCTTTCAAACAGCTAACTGGAAGATAAAATAATATCCAAAATTGATTTTGGTGACACCAATAAATGAATTGAACCTTCCTATTGTGATTTGAGTGAACATGGAAACCTGATTGGAAGGCCGCTCCAAGTCTAACAGCAACACAAGGCGTCCGTTCACAGATATTTATATCCACCCCCAAAGATGGCACTGGGCAAGGTGTGTGTGTGTGTGTGTGTGTGTGTGTGTGTGTGTGTTGTGGGCACAAACAGGAAGGCCTGGTACACCTGGACTACTCACTCACTGGGAGCCCAGTGCCGCCCGCCAAGCCAGCAGAGTTATCCTCTATACTGGATACCAATAGACTGGAGACACACTACACACACAGTGTGTTTCTTACACACAGTTAGAAATACACAGTATGTATCAAGTCAAGTCCAAGTCATTAATGTCAAGTCTCAAGTCTAAATGTAGAACAGCAAGTCAAGTCAGAACAAATCAAGAGTCCAGTATCAATTTAATATCTTAAAGAAAACTAAATATCTAGGACTTTTCAATGCAATATGGTTTTAATAGGATAAAAACTTGGTAAGAGCATCATGAGTTTGATTTCTATAATCAGTTTCAACTTCAATAAATTCAATCATTCCATACAAATTCAGAAAACAGAATTTAAATTCAGTCGTCCGCTGGAACAAATCTCATCACTTTCAATCTAAGTCATTTACACAAACACAAGATCTCAAGTCAAGACTTTAGAAACCTTTTCAAGTCATCAAAGTACAAGTCAGAGTCAAGTCCCAAGTCACCAGAACCCAAGTCAAGTCAAGTCTCAAGTCTTCTCTTCATGCATCAAGTCAAGTCTCAAGTCTTTATTTTATTTTAAATTGCAATTAGCCTACTTACTCTCAGTGAAGCCCATTGCATTGCAATGCATGAAATGTGCTATATAGATAAAATTAGACTATTTTCTGAAATGCTTTGGCATGAAAATGTTGAATATAGGCACAAAATATCGGCTACTCAGCTTCAGTCCAAGAATATCAGTAGCCTATTGGCCTTCAGAAATTGTCATCATCCATGACAGGTTGGGTGAAGAATTGATGATGAGATGAAAAGACGCACCAATACAACATATTGACAATTTTAGATATAGCCTAGTGTTTTCATCAGGAAAATATAGAGCTCCTACTGGTTTGGAAAACCCTATGTTGATTTCCAGGACTTTTTCAGGACTTTCCATAACTAAATGCCAGCGCCTCCATGACATAAAATGGTTCGTCCTTCCTAGTTTATCAACATTGTAAACACTTGTCATCTTATGAAATGTTTTGGCATGAAAATAAACAAACAAATATGTTGAATATCGGCACAAAAAAATATTGGCAGCTTCAATCCAGAAATATCATTATTGGCCTTGAGAAACCCATATCGGTCGAACCCCAATATAAACCTGCATCCTCCAGACCACGACAGGTGCCCCCCTCCCCCGCCCCCCCTCCTACAGACTCCACCTGTCTTCCCTTCTCCACGGCGCGGTGTCGACCCAGAAAGGACCCGTCATTCAAGAAATGGCATGCCGACCAGCCGGGGGGCCGGACGGCGCAAGCCCCCTCGGTCACCGGATCGGCGGCAGCTGCTCGGCCCCCGGTGCTATTTTCACCCCAGGATAAAGTGGCGGGCAGCCGCCGCCCGCCCCGCACGGCCCAGTAGCACCAGAGCCAGCATGAAGTCCACAGGGAGCGACAGGAGCGCGCAGCCCGACGGCTTCCCCTCCGACCTGGACGACCTGGACAGCGGCAGCGACAGCTCCGACAAGTCAACGGGCGGCGGCTGCAGCCCCCGCGGCGGGCTGCTGCTGGTGGCGGGCGGGGGCGGCTCCCGGGCCGGGGCGCCGAGGCGGAGGCGGCGGCGGAGCGGCGGAGGAGACGCGCGTCTGCCGGGCGTCAGCAAACAGAGGCAGGCGGCCAACGCGCGGGAGCGGGACCGGACCCACAGCGTCAACACGGCCTTCACGGCGCTCCGCACCCTCATTCCCACCGAGCCCGCCGACAGGAAGCTGTCCAAGATCGAGACGCTGCGCTTGGCGTCCAGCTACATCTCGCACCTGGCCAACGTGCTGCTGCTGGGGGAGAGCTGCCGGGACGGACAGCCGTGCCTCCGCTACCAGGGCATCCTGCACGGCCCCGCCGGCCTCAGCGGCTCCGCCCTGCGGCCCATCTGCACTTTCTGCCTCAGCAACCAGAGGAAACTGGTGAGTCTGCCTCCATACCTGTTACACTGTATGCACAGGCTGGGAAAACACAGCTGACTGACCAAAACAAATCATGGTCCTCTTTACTTCAGGCCTTGGTTGAAAAATAATACCAGACTGGACCTTCTTCTAGATACTGAATGATGAACCTCAGATAACCTACTGATTTTTATCAAAAAATGATATCGATATCTGTTCCAAAATGAGATATAGGCTATACCATTTGGGTATAATGGCATCTATATTCTTACCAAATTAAATCAATTTAACACAAATTATGGATAGTAAGCAACTTCAATCCTTGGTTGACAAAGTTGGTTGATACCGCTCTTGCAGACTGGATATCTTGTACAGATAATTAACTTTATTTAAATGAATATAGAAATTTGGCTGCAAAATGATTCTGATGAAAGAAAGTGACAGACACCACTAAATGAAAACAATCTATGGTACTTTTTAAAGGTTTGAAGGCAACTTCAGTCCATGTCAGTTTACTAACTGAACACAGTTTAGCAGACTGGATCCTCTGTATTCTATAGAGATGTTCAGTGAGGAACTCCAGGTGCATTTTTTATTTAATCCAAAATCCATATGGATAGATATTAACAGACAGATATTAACCTTTTGGACTAAAATAAAAACTGGCATCTACTCTGACAAACTGACGGATTATAACAAGTTAACAGGAGTCTTAAGTCCTCCTGTGACAAAATGTAAACACATTTACAGACTGGATCCGTTCTATTCTGGAGATATTGACTGATTGATTTTATATCAGAGTTAAGGATTTGAACTCTTGAGTGAAGCCAAAATGAAGGGGTTGTTTCCAAAATGAGAAATCCAAAGTTGAACCTCCAAAAACACAATTTAACACAACTGATGGTACTTTTTAAAGGTTTGACAGCATCTAAAGTCCTTAGCTGAGAAAATGACAACGCCTCGGCCGACTGGATCCTCTCTGTTCTTGAGATACTGAATGATATTGATGATTTTCTAAACCTTAATGAATATACAGTATATAGTTTTGGATTAGTAGTGTTTATGTGATGGGGTCTGTGGGTAATAAACACTGTTTGCCTGGCTGGAGGCCTTGCAGATATAAATAGACAGCAGAAATTGGCACAAGTGCAAGAATATTATGTCACAATATACCTTAAAACGCTTGAAATTGTATTTTTGCAAACACAACAGCCATATTTAAGAAATTACAGCTGCAATACAGTCGACTAATGGCATTTTTTCTAGTCCTAAAATGGCAGAATTTTTCACTTGTTTTAAGAAAAAAAAAAGATTTTAAGACTGAAAATGAGAATAAATGACTTGGTAAGAAAATAAATGAATAAAGACGTAAAGACATAAATAAATACTTAATAAATAAAATATAAACAAGATTGTGAGACTGAAAATGAGACTAAGTGACTTGGTAAGATCGATATTTTTTGCATGTTAAAGAATATTCTCATTATTTTTTATTACAGTGCTGTTTGCTGACATGTCACGGTGCCTTCACAGGACTTCTCTGTGTGGTAAAAACCTGCCGTGTGTTTTCCTTCGCAGCTCAGAGACGGAGGGAAACACTCGGCCGCCGTTTGAGACGAGGAGTCCGTCCGTAATGTTTACATGTGACGACCGCAGGACTTTGTATATATTTTTGCAACGGGACGGGAAAAAAAAAAAAGAATCAACACTGAAATGCACTTTCTGTTCACGTTCGTGTGCGTCTGATCCTCTATGTTTTGGTTGAGCTGTAACCTGAGCCGATGTGTAAAGTTGCACCTGACGGGGGCTATTTTGGTAGCACGAATAGTACCACCCCCCCCCTCCCCCCCAACCACCACCCCCCACCCAACCCCCCTAAAACTCAAGTCCAACTCCTAAAAAAAAAAAGCCTTGTCGCCTTAGGTCACATGATAGTAACTGAAGACCGGCTTCTGCAGCGGTTGCTGTCAGTTCAGTTCAGTTCTGCTGCGTTCAAGTGCTGTCGGATTTTTCTAAATTACGCAAGTGGGCGTCAATTCCCTAAACCTTAAAGGTGCACCAGTAATCTCTTCCCCCTATCGGTGACCAGAAGAAAGTGCAACAACACTGATGGAACTTCTCTCCTCCCACACGAGTCTCCCCCCTTGAGCTACGGTGGCCTGTAACTGACACAAACAACAAAATAAAACATTTTAATAACGTAGAGCAGTAAGCTAGCTAATCGGAGCAGAGATCCAACGAAAACGTGTAGCGAAGAGCCGATATATCACCATGCTGAATACTGGAATAATAAAACTGCTTTGGCGTTTGCTGTTTTGGCTTCGAAACTCCAGTTTTAACACTTTTTTGGTCGCTGCATAATTCCGTTTGTGTTATTTCATAGTTTTGATGTCTTTACTATTATTCTAAAATGTGGAAAATAGTAAAAATAATCTTACTTATTGCCCCTTTAAAGTACGGTCGGGTCCCTGCTTCCAGTATCGTTTGCTCTCCACCTCCTAAACGTCCCGTCTCAGTACATCTGGTGTCAGAAAATTCCAACTTTCCCAGTCTCATGAACCATTTGGGATCCTTCATGAGCAAATCAGTTCGTAACGACGATATTTCCGACAGCATTAAGTCTCAGTCGCTCGACTCATCTGACGGCAAATTTCACGGTCAGGGTCAAATCCGCTTTGCAGTCAGTTTCAACATAGAAAGTGAATTTGAATTTCAATCATTACGCAAATAATCATGCCTGAATAAAGTACAGCAGCTGTAAAGTACATTTAAATTAGATGCTATTTTCTGGCTAATTATACTGAGGTCAGCCATTGTGAACTTGACCATTTTTAAGGCTAACGAAAATATTAAAATCTAATCTCAGCACAAAAACTCATCAACAGCTGTAACTGTCAATATCTGTAGCTGTAGATAACGGTTTAAAAATCAGGTTGAAAACATGTTTAGTCATTTTCTTTACGAATATCCTTTAACACCATTTCCTACATTAATGAGCTCTGAAAGGCATCGAGTAGTTGTTTAAGATTACAACTTTTATTTTGAAAAATTCAGACAGGAAGTTAAAAGATTCTGCTGTTTGCTTGATGCGTCCTTGGTGGTCATGGGAAATCCAGGCATGCAAATAACTGATAATTAGGTTTTTTAATTTAAAGTATTTAAAGAGGTTAGATTGAACTGGATCTGACTCCAGCTGGGTTTAGAGAAACGGTTTGGTCGTCATGACAGCGACATCAGTGACTGTGAGGCAGCTTGGAAAAGGCGAACAACACAGAATATGTAATCTGCTTTATTACTTTGACCCCCTCCCCCTTTTTTTTTTTTTTTTTTTTAATGTAGGCCCATCAGGAGAGGAAACTGACATGTTTATAGACGGTGTAACATGTATGACTCCTTGCACAAAATAACAAATATTGTATAATGTGACTAAATGTGAGTAGTTTTGCTTTCTAGGAGTCTTCCGGGTTTAGAATAGAAAAGTTTAAGTACGATCTGTAAAAATACTTTGACTTGCGAAGACAACATGTAAAAAAATGTCTGTTTAACAAATCATTTAATCTTACATTCAGGCTTAAAATCCTAAGGGGGAAAAATGCAAATGCAGTGAGATCATTTCACTTGTTTCTTCAACTGTTTTCAGAAAAGTAAGATTTGGTTTTGAAGTCTGAATCCAAGATGAAATGTCATGTTCAGATGGTTATTTTCGCAGTGTGATCAAATGTTTACTTTTGCATTGTTGCACAAACCTTTTATTAATTCAAAAACACAAAACGGCGACTGCGTGTGTGTGTGTGTGTGTGTGTGTGTGTGCGCACATTAATGTGGGTTGCCTTTGTATGCAGCAGGGAAAGTTTGTCTTATGCAACGATTTGGAAAAATAGAAAAATTGAAGCATTTTACGATCAACTGGATCCCTTAATATTGATTATATAGCGCATATGGATGAGCAATAATTCATTTGTTTTCTCCAGATAAAAAAGATATCACTGGGAAATGTTGCACACTACCTCAAACCTATTTTTTTTTGAAGCCATATAGAATATGAAGGCCTACCTCTAAATCTACTCTAATGTGTAACATTACTGTTTAGATTATGTACTTGAATATCTGACAATTGTGTCCTTTGCACATGGCAAATACTGAGAAGCTGCTTTGAAGATAAATGTATTTTTGTACAATAAAATTCAATAAAATATGAGCGTAATTATCACTGTGTTTCTCCTCCATCATTCAACAGGTTAGAATAGTTTGTGACGTGTTAAAAGTGCTTTACACACCACAGGAGGTGGGGACTCGAGTCACATGACCTGGACTCGAGTCACAGTTTGAACTGCTTGAGACTTGACTTGATGCATGAAGAGAAGACTTGAGACTCGACTTGACTTGGGTTCTGGTGACTTGGGACTTGACTTGACTTGGGTTCTGGTGACTTGGGACTTGACTCTGACTTGTACTTTGATGACTTGAAAAGGTTTCTAAAGTCTTGACTTGAGATCTTGTGTTTGTGTAAATGACTTAGATTGAAAGTGATGAGATTTGTTCCAGCAGACGACTGAATTTAAATTCTGTTTTCTGAATTTGTATGGAATGATTGAATTTATTGAAGTTGAAACTGATTCTAGAAATCAAACTCATGATGCTCTTACCAAGTTTTTATCCTATTAAAACCATATTGCATTGAAAAGTCCTAGATATTTAGTTTTCTTTAAGATATTAAATTGATACTGGACTCGGTCTTTGACTTGGTCAAACCTCTGGCAAAGAAAAACAGTAAGGTAAACAAAAATATAAAAACTGAATTACACAATATCCTATAAAACAAATAATACCAGTACTACCATTACAGATGTGGGAGGAAGGCGCCCTCTAGTGGCGGACACAGGCTCTGACAGAACATAATGAAGCTGATTTATTCCTAGAAGTAGTAACTTACTTATTTCTAGAAGCAGTAACTTATTTATTCTGTGTCTTATTGAACACAGGAGGTGGTAGTGAGTGTGTACAGGGTTTTCTCACTCGGACATCAAATTAAAAGGCTTTCAAGGTCTTGATTGGTGAAACTCAAAGGACTCAGAATCAGCATGACATGAGAGAATTAGAGATCACTGAGACCCAGTTTATTTACTCATGAAATCCTGGTGAAATCCCTATTTTATTTTATTTTTAAACCGTAGAAGTGCAGAATATGAAACCAGTAAGTGTCTGCGGTGCTGTAATCCCAGAAAGACTGCTGTAAAATACGCTGTCGGGTTTTCTGCACAAAGCTCACCAAGACAAATTACTTTGTATTTGGAGAATAAAATTGATTCCGATATAGAAAACAGAAATTTCTCAATATTAATGAATCTCATCATAGCGCCTGATGCTTCCACTCTGAACTCTGCCCTACAAAAGGGAAATAGTAGTGACTAATTTGTGTGTATTAATGGTCAAAGGTCATGCTAGCATTTAGATTTAATGTCAACAAATCCCATGAACATAAATGCTATTAATGATAGTCACTTCTGTACCAGCGATACTTTTGTCAGAGCAGGAGATAAACGCTTTCTTTTAATGTGAATTAAATGTTCATGTTTAACAGAAAGAAAATGCTAAAACTATGTACCAACACTACATGTTTATACCAATAATACTAATTAAAAAAGCAAAGGACACCAATAGAAACTTTACATTTCCGGTATTGTAGTGATGAGTGTGCTGCCATACTTTCACATCTTAGAAATGTAAAAAAAAAAGCCAAAGAACTCCGTAAAATCATTTCAATAATCTTTATTTAATAAAAAAGTCAATTGGTTTATATCAGATTAAAGAAAGTAGAAACCAATAATAATCAATTAGCTGGCGAGGCATCTTAACAGGGGCGTGTCTCGGCGAGGACCGGCCGGAGCCGCCTCGCCTCGTGGTTCAGGTTCACCCAGAACTGGAAAAACCAAGGCGAAGTTAAAGAGGCGAACGGGAGCGAAAACATGAGTAGGGTGAAGGGGAAAAAAAAAAGAGAGAGGAAAAAAAAAAAAAAACCTTTGGCAATATTGCAAGTAATTAACATTTTCGGCTGCCTTTGCGGTCAGACGGCGAGAAGGCGAAATCCAATATGAACTGTTTCCGGGTCAGGATTCGAAGAACTGGCGGCAGCGTTCGTCGCGTTCACGTGGAATGTTTCATATCCAAAAAAAATAAAAAATAAAAAAAAAATACAGAAGGCATGATAACACTAATATCGAAAGATTAAGGGGGGGGAGAAGGGAGGTAAAGATTCGCTTCCGGTACGAGCCGACACCTAAAAACATTACCAACTTGTGAATTTTGATGATTGAGGTTTAAATTCACGAAACCTGCCAATGTTACCAATGGTACGAATAAAAGGAGTCGACTTGTCCGCTGAAGCCCTTTTCTTTCTTTTTTTTAGAGTTCGTTTTTCTTTCAAATTGCGTCTAAATGTTTTGGGGATGAGGGGGGGAAGTGAAGTAACAGGAGGTAGAAGATAAAGAAGAAGAAGAATTCGAAGGGGGAAGAGACATTCTACTGCTCCTGCTGCTACTTGGTTAAAAAAAATGCTCGACCCAGCGACGGACGTTTCAGTCCGCCTCCTCTTCGTCCGATTCTGACTCTGGGGAGAGGAAGAGGGAAAACACTTATTGTAAAAAAATTTCGCTAAAAAACACAGGAAACGTTCAGGAAATCAGAAACAGTACGTGACCGCAGGATTTCATACAGACACAGATTCTAATTTAATGACTTTCAAGGCCTCCGTTTGGTGAAATTTAAGGACTTGAAATTGGTCAAAATTAGACATCAGACGCCTCGTTTTTTTATTTTTACTCCTCATCAACAAAATCAAGTACTTTCAAGGACATCCATTCATTTTCAAAGGCTTTCAAGGCCTTATTTCATTTTTCTCAAATCCACAAATTTTCAAGGCCTGGGGGATAAATCATTAAATTTTGATTTAGGGATGCTGCAACTCATCAGTATCGGCCAATATCCGCTTTAAAAAGCAATATTGGTATCGATCCAATATCATCTTTACTGCTGACTATCTTAAGATAGTCATGTTTACCAGACCTTGGCAGGTGAACAGAACATTTATTTCAGACAGTCAGTCTATATAGACTGGAGACTCTAGTATGGTTAGACTGATCAATTTGCCAATATTGTCCTTTAAAAATGGGATCTGATCCAGTCTGATTCCAGATTGATTGTTGAATTGATCAATACTACCGTGTCTAAGAGAAGCCCTTAACCTGAACTGATTCCAGTGAGACATTTTGAACAGATTCCACACAAGTATGCATCAATAATTTAATATTATTAGTAGTAGTAGTAGTAGTAGTAGTCTGAGTTTCAGTGGAGTTTTCCCATGATGCTCTAAATGCCGATCCGGAGGCTTTTCCACCCTCACAAGAATAAAATTCTGCAGCAAAAACTGAAATTTCAATTTCTTTCAATTGTTTTCCCCATTACATTTGTAAAATTTGAAGTACTAGTGCAGTGCCTGTTCGCCCCGCTGCTGCACAGAGCGCTGTTCGCTTGTTTATTCAAAGTTTATTAATACTGAACGTGTCGAGTGTCCAAATTGCACCAAATCCGACACTGTACTTCCTTGGGTCCCCAACAATACACCCCCCCCCCCCCCACACTCACATACAGACAGACAGAGATTCCTCAAATTAGTAGATAGATAATATTTACATCTAAATATCTGCAACAAAATGCAGGTTATTGGCAGTTTAACTCAAAAATATTGGTATCGGTCTTCAAAAAGCGAGTATTACTCCAACTCTTTTTACTCGCACCCCTCTATATTCACAGTCACAGTCCATACTGATGCACTTAACTCTGCAATATCCCATCTGATTTGAAAACCGTACACAGTGTCCATTTCAAATCACACCAGTGTTGTGTGTGTTTTTATTCTTACCTTCCTCGGCGTTCTTCAGCCACTCGACGAATTTCTTCATCTGCTCGAGGAAAACGCTCTTCCCCTTGGCGAGGTGGGCTTCGGTGTACCACTTCAGAATGGCCTCTTCGCTCAAAACGTCCGCTGTGGCGAGGGAAAGGACAGTGTGTCACGGCGGACTGTGCAGCATGAGCACATTATATTTCATTTTAAAATGTATATACTGTATATTCTCCTCCTTTTAGGTAGCAGCGGTAAACAGGTGGTTGGGGGGAAGTTGGCTCGTGGCTCTTGTTATTTTTGTGCCCTTTGAAAACCCGTTTTAAGGGTGGCACACTTTTGCTAAAAGTTCAAATATTGTAACTTCTGCTACAGCTTCTGCTTCATTTTTAAATTCCCTCTATAGCTTTTGCTTCATTTTTAAATTCCCTCTATAGCTTTTGCTTCATTTTTAAATTCCCTCTATAGCTTCTGCTTCATTTTTAAAATTCCACCTACAGCGTGATACACAAATATTGCCTAAATTGATGATGACATTTTATTTAAAAAAACTAACAAAATGAGGTCTTAACATTTTGAGGATCATCATTTGAAGATTTCAAGCGTTTTGTTTGACATCACGCTTCACATTTCCATGCAGTTCAATGCAATGAAAATCAGTTTGATTATCTAATGTGATTTTACATACATAAACCATATCATAATATATAGATATTGAAAACAATCTGCTTTAAATCTACTTTGGATATAAGCATCTACTAAAATGGCATGTTGCATTATTCACAATTTTTCATGACTGAGGTTTATATTCAAAACAATGTTCTTGCTTTCCCAACAGGAAACCTTAAAATTACATGGGAACATTTGTTGGGTTTTTTTCTTTTAAGCTTGGACTCAGTCACATCGATCATCGGACTCGACGCCCACCTTTGTAGAGGAGAACCACGATCTTCTGGAAGGCCTTCATGAAGTGGATGTTGTCGTAGCAGTACTCCTGGATCTTCAGCAGCAGGCTGAGTTCAGAGAGGCCCTGGGAGGTGAAGGCTTTCAGCAGAGGGCTGTATTGCTGCGGACGGACAGAGAAACAAAGCGGCCGAGGCATAAGACAAACCGGCTTCTTTTTCCAGGAAGTGGGAAACAGGAACAGATCCAGCTACGCCTCGGAGGGCGAACGATGTTGGAAGATGCAACTGCAAGAATGTTTTTAAAACCTTACAAGTGACATTAGAGGCGACCAAACACTTTGTTCTTTTAAAAGTAGACTTAAAACATTTCTTTTTACTGCTGCCTTTAACTTTTAACTAAATGCACTGATGGTGGGTTTTTAGAGTAAATGTCTGCTGCCGTTGTACTTGAATCTATATGCACTTTAAATTGTCTATGTCCTCTCCATGTGTGTATGTTCTTATTTTATCATACATGTATTGCTCTTACTTTGGCTTTGTGAAGCACACTGTGTTGCTTTTTGTATGAAATGCGCTATACAAATAAAATTTGATTTCAAACTGAATAGAAGACGACCGCTGAATTTGACAGTATTCAAGGACTTGTGTGGCTTTAAATTTAGGTCATCAAATTCAAGACATTGAAGATTTTGCAGACACCCTGAATTTTTGCCAAATCCTTTGGGAACACTTTTCCCTGTGGACTAAAAAAGAAGCGAGATCCATCTTTAATTGCTACATCTAGAGTCAAAGTTGCCAAGTTGGCAACAGTTGCTGTTTTTAGCCTAGCAACCCGCACAACCAATGAGGAAACATCTGCTGCCGTTTCTTCTGCCCATATATGTTATTAATGCACCCTCTGCTGGTCGGATGGTCACACTGCAGCAAAAGCAAAATGATTCCAAGTGACATTTTCCAGTTCCTCATTTTTCACTTGTTGATCTTTCTCTACGACAGGGCTTTTCCTGCTGGGGGGAAATTTAAGTTGCCTACCAAAGCATTTTCTGCTGGCACCACAGCAGCTGTCAGGGTGATATTGTCGTCTTTTTCTAACCCAAATCAAGTTATACAACAACTACGTAACCATTTGATAACGTAGTACGAACTCCACCTCAACAGGCTGAGACCTGACAGGCGCTGACAGGTCTGCATCACCACACACAGATCAATAACAGCCATGTAAATGTCAGGGTGAATTCAAATCCTCTTTTTCCCCAGCTCTGTACATATTGGCTTGTAAAATTATACTCCAACTCAACGATGTTATCACAGGAAGCAATACATCAGAACAAAAACAGAAGAAATAATTAATCTGTAACTAATGGATGTCACACAATCACAAATTTGTACCGAAGCCTCTCAGTGTCACCACACTGCTGCTGATTCACATAATTTGTTGGCTGAATAGTGGCAACAAAATACCATCTGGCAATTCTGTTGACAGATGCTGAAATTGCAACATGACGTGCACGATCATTTTAAAAAGGGAGAGTGGCAAGTCTGAAGCGTACATTTCATTCTGATGATTTAACAAACAGTTGAGCTTTTACAGAAGTATATTTTAGGAATACATGAAGAGTTTAAATCCAAAACACAATAAATCAATGTGTTACATGATGCTAGTTGCTTTACACACAAAAAAAATAATAGATTGCTACATTCTTCCAAATATTTTTCGCCACCTTGAAGCATTTTGTCGGTTAATGGCTCAAGGCAGCAGATAACTTCAGTACAGAATAAAGAGTTTATACCAGGAATCATTTCTACAGCTGCAACGATTAATCGATTAGTTGTCAACTATTAAATTAATCGCCAACTATTTTGATAATCGATTAATCGGTTTGAGTAATTTTTTTAAGAAAAATAAGTCAAAATTATCTGATTCCAGCTTCTTAAATGTGAATATTTTCTGGTTTCTTTACTCTATGACAGTAAACTGAATATCTTTGGGTTGTGGACAAAACAAGAAACACCGATCAACATTTTTCACCATTTTATAGACCAAACAACTAATCGATTAATCGAGAAAATAATCAACAGATTAATCGACAATGAAAATAATCGTTAGTTGTAGCCCTAATCATTTCCATCAAATAGTGGGCATCTCAATCTGGGACAGAAGTTGTCATTTCCCAGCAAAACCTCTTCATACTATACAAGATAGACATTTCATATAAAATACACATTTCTGGGCTTAAGGGAGGTTTGTGCATTATATGCCTCTTAAAATCCTTGCTTCATTGTGTTTTGGAAAAGTTATCTAGAAATACCCAAACTGTACCGTTATGATAGAGATGACATTGCTTCAAATAAACGATAAATGATGTGATACTTTGCTAATAGGGAAATTGAAGCACGATAATTGAATGAGTGAAATGAATTTTTGTCCAGCGCCACTGTCACGTACCTTCAAGTGTTTGATGGCTTGTTCGGTCACCAACTCTTCTTTCTTGTTCCACTCCACTGAGCTCATCACGCTGGTCCAGATGATGCCGATCATGGTCTGCTCAGAGATGTTGGATTTCTTCATCTCCTCCCTGGTGTAGGCGATAATCTGAATCAGGGAGACAACACCGGTGTGTTTCGGGCTAAACGTCTCACTGTGCGTTCACGCTGTGAGCAAACAACTCACCAAAAGTCCATTCGGTTCCCGTAACGTTGAGCAACCAGGGAAACTTGGCCGATCAACAAACTCTGAAGTTGCCCATGGCTGAACTTTCAACAGCCAGTAAGATTTGCACGCTTACTCGTTTCATTTTGCAAGTGCAAGTTGATCCCAGACAGTCAAACCTTCCCAGATCTCTACAACTTTTATTTGAAAGATGACAGGAATAAACGTCTAAAAAAGAAAACGATGCTTGGAGAACGGTTGCATCCATCATTGCGGTCGATGGTAAGCTCCGAAGTCATTTATTTGACTTTTTCCTGGTTATTTTCAATTAATGCTACCCAAGCAGCACTTGCTAACTAGTTAACTCATTTTAAAGTAGGATTTACAACATGAAACACGAAGGCTAACGCAGTGAGAAATACATGATTTGCCTGTTCAAAACGATATAGATGCAATCGGAGACTCTGGCTCCGCCCACAATCAGTCAAAATAGAGCAGCACATCAGCCAAGTTGCTTGCAGTGTGAAGGTACAGTTAGTCTTCACTGGTATCCAATCAGAGATGAATAGACCAAACTCAAACCTATGTTTAGGCTCAGTCTGGTGCTTCACATATTTAGCAACCTTAAATGGTTGGATGGTAAATCATTTTACCTTCCAGATGACTGACTGAAATTGACAATGTGCATGGCCAAAAAAAAATCTTAATTACTGACCTCCCCTGGCAATACTAATGCTGTCTGGAGAGGGATTTTCACAGCGCTTCCTCAAATTTCCAATGGCAGCGATGCTCAGTTTCACTTCCACATCCTTCCCTGTTTTCTTTGGATTCTTGTGATAAAAATACTATTTCTTAACATCAGAATTGGACTACTTTGTGTTTTAAAAGGGGAAGATAAATGGCTAAATTACCATTTTATTTCCCATTTTCTCTAGCAGTGTTGGTAGTGTTGTGGCTGTGCTGCTGTAGCTGTATTGCTGAACGACACCAGACGAAACGCAACAAAACAAACTTTCAACGATTGTAATTTAATTAGTATAACCTACGTGAGGTTTCGATATAAGCTGATCTTGGGCTTTTTACCTCACCGGCACATGTACATTTCTTTCCCTTTCTTTCTTTGGTAAATCTCCTAATGTGTTTTTTTTGTTATGTGCAAATAAACTAAACCAAACCCAGAGGAAGACGGGAGGTTTTAAAAACTAGACCCCACAGTACTGACCTCTTTCTGCGGGTCGCCGCGGGACATCAGCTCCTGGAGCTCCTTCTGCAGCTCCTTGCGGGCGCCGATGGATTGCTGGTTCCGGGCGAAGTCCGACAGCTCCTTCAGCCCCGCGTCGGTGAAGTACTTAGAAAAATGCTCGCAGCTCCGTTTGTTGGCAGGAAAGAGTTCCTGCGGCACAGCAACCATACATTTAGGTTAGTGTTAATTTGCATACAAAAGCAGACGCTTGAAGAAAACTTGGTATTCACTACACTTTCCAGTATTCACTTCGTGTTTTTCCGGGAACTAGGGCACTGAGCTGCTGGTCATTTTGTAATCTCACTTCTGTTTTAGATCAGAAGTGAGATTACAGCTGCTTTGTTTACGGTGTTCGCTACTAGCTCATGAGAAAACACGCTACTTGTTCGCTTGCTAAAAAGAATTTAAATCAATTCACTTCATAGCGGCACCATCCACTCCAAAGGACAGTACAAAGTAATTGAAAATGTCCCCGTAGATTACTTAAGAACACTTTCATACCATCCACCCAGTAGTAGATGGATGCGGTACAGTTATGCCATCTGATCGGCAGTTTAGATGATGTTATTGGATGATATTTCATTCATTGTTTCCATATTGACAAGCAAGCAGACAAGCTAGCCAGCGTTTAACCGGAATGACGATTACAATCGTTTTCGTACCAGAAGATAGCAAAGTGGGCGGAGCAGCATAAGGTGAATAAAAATGTGTTAATTTATAAGGTATTGGCAGTGTGGGAAACCAACTTTTTTCTACCTTACCAACTTCACACGTCCCTTTCAAGATTTTAACCAGACAACTAGATTTTTACAACAGGACCTCCAGATGATGGTTGATTACCTGACCAAGTGGCTGCTGGAGCAGACAAACTCACCAGCCAGAGCTAAATTTACCAGTATTTCGCTGGTGGCATTTTCCCACCATGGAATAATAACAAGCAGTTAGGTCATTTACCATCAGCCTGTTGTCCATGCCGACTTTGCGGAGACTGGCAGCAACAGAGTTGATGTCCTTCTCGTTGATCCAGGACTTGAACAGCTTGACAGCGAAGGCTGCAGAGACTCCTGGACCGAGAAAATAAAACCAGTTCAGTCTCCGTCCAGCACAGTCGATTACACAGACCAATATAAAACATGTCCATCCAATGGCAAAAGAATATGGAAGTTTCATTCCAAAATTAACAAACTGATTGCTGGCATTTAAGTAAAAGTCAATTAAGAATAGCTCTCAAGTTATTAACCATGGTAAAATGATTACATACACAAGTAACATTAGAGAATACAAGCAAATTAAATATTGTGTTAACACATTGCAACATTGTAGTGCTTTTAAGATTAGATAAACCATTTGGGAAAATTAACAACGCTGATAAAATGATTGCCTGCATGAAAGTAGAACTCATTACGGAAACACGTTTGAGCCATTTCACAAAATGGCAACAACTGAGGATGAATCATTTAAAAAGAAAATTTAAAAATTCTACATTTCATGCAACATGGAGTATAGAGCATCTCAGAAGGAAACTCCCATAAAACCCTGATTTAACGTTTTTGGAATTACTTAAGGAAAAGGCTACGGTTAAGTGTCTTTCTGCAGAGGCTACACTCGTTTAGGGCTGAACGATTTTGAAAAAATATCTAATTGCGATTATTTTGACCGATATTGCAATTGCGATATGATTTGCGATATTAGAGGGAATGATCATTTTTACATCATTATTCTCATTTTCATTGAAAAACGTATTAAAATGATTATGGTGTGATTTTTGCGGGGATCTGTACCAAACAAAGATGTTTTCTTAAGTCTGTAGAATATGATGTGTAGGCCGGGACATCTCTGCAGCACGACAATATTTCATTTAAAATGGTATTTTGACGCACATTTCGCCTTTAACAAATATTGCGTCTCCTGCGATTTGAAAATTGCAGTAGTCCATATTGTGATTTCGATAAAATTTCGATTAATTGTTCAGCCCTACACTCGTTTCCCTTCTTTTCTGCGCCAGACCGCTCACCCTCTTTGACGAGGTTCTCGTTGAAAAGGCTGTTCAGGATGGAGGCTGATATGTTGCCGTTGGCCAGCAGGATGCCGGTCAGCATGGCCAGCTTGTTGCGCTCAGACTCAGTGAACCCCTTTAGAAACAGCAGCAACTACAGAGGAGACAAATAAAAAACATAAGGAGACAAAAACAATGTCACCGGTAAACTAAACTAGATTTTTTGTGTACATGCTACAGAAGTTTGTTAAAGGGATAGCCATGTTTGGAGCCATGCGTTTTTAATAGCAACGGATAATCTGTGCTGACAAAAAAAGCTTTTTGCTGGTGAATGCTTTAGCTCAAACTAGACTGAGCTAGTAGAACGCGTTTTGTGTAAAAAGTTTGGAATTTATCAAGCCTGGCCGCTGAGCAGCCGGCGCTCGCTCTCTCTCTCTCTCTAGTGTAGAGTGAAGCTCGCTCGCCCAGCAGCTCTCTGAACTGTGTCACTAAAGAAAATACAACACCCAAAAGCTCCACTTTATTACAGTTGTTGAATGTTAGGAACGCCCAGATCTTGGTGAATGATAAACATAGAATTCAAGAGTGCTATAATTAATATTTTTAACTGGGTTGGCCGTCCCTTTAAATCAAAGATTCACCAGCTACTTTCACCATTTTACCAGGCAGCTCAGCTTTTAGAACAGGACTCCAGATGACAGTTGGTTACATTGGCAAAATGCCCACAACGTTTACAACCCTGCGGCTGTGGTGAGGGTGTGGCTGTACTTGTCGAACAATTGTGGTATAAAATGTCTTGTATAGATTCATTTCAGTCATCCAGGAAGTAAGTATGCAAAAAAATAAACAAAATCCACTGGGTTCATCTGAGTTGAAGACATTTCGCCACTCACTTTCTGCACCACAATATACTGCGACAACACCGTTAAACATCTGTTGAGTCACGGTATATCTGTCAATAAGATAATAGCCGTGCAACATCTACTGGAATAATTTAATCGCACATTTTCTGATCGAAACACCCCGTTAAGAGACATGCCAGGCCCGTACAACAACCCGTCAACACATATTTTAAGAGGTTGCCAACTTCTGCAGTGTTCAACACAAGTCCCATCATGTGAATCTGGTTCTGGTTCCCTGTTAAAAACACACAGACAAACTCTCACCTTCTTGATCTCCTCTTCGAAACCTTTCTCCAGGTACTTGTAACGCCTGATCAGCTTGTTAAAAACCTGGTGGGGAAAAAAATAAACGTGAGTGGAGATTAGGGTTCGACTGATATGGCTTTGTGAAGGCCAGTACCTATTGTTTTGAATTGAAACTATTCAAAGTTGACCGTTTTCATTCCAAAAAAAATTACAAGTATTCAGTTCCCTCAGAGTTTTATTCTTGGCAGGGTGGGAAAGCCTCTGAAACGAATTAACTAGCTAACCGACTAAACAAAAATGACTAACCAATTAAATGTGAAAACAGAGTAGCTGGGCGTGTTTTCTACCTGAGCATATGCTTGCATTGTCTCCAGGTCTTCTTGTGCCGTGAAGAGGCAGAACTCGGTGCGGGTCATGTCATCAGACAGAGTCCCGCCTGGGGCTGGAGGGTGAAGGAGAGAGAGAAGAGGGAGAAATTATAAAAACGGCCCTGAATTACCTGCCTGCACTACAGTTTATTCTTCACACTACTACCTTTCATATATATACACAATTCCTGCTTGCATTGCATTTATGTAAACGCATTTGTTTGGCAGTATAAACACTTAAATCAATCTGATCGTTAAGACCAATTCTACATTGTCGGGCTTGACTGATTCATTTTCACATCCAATAACAAGAAACAAGAAAAATCTCCCACCCCTGCAAGTATTTATTTTTGTGGCATTATCATTATAAAAACACCTGTGTATAGACCATAATCTTGTCCAAACTGAAAAACCAGCATATTCTGATACTTGTATGTCTTTTCAAATTGGTGTTCCTTCCAAAAGGTCTAGTATAAGGTAAATCTTTTGTTGTGTATTTTCAACTCTACTTCCATTTGTCTTTTTTCCCTGCCGAGTCCTTTACTTTTGCTGCTGCGATGACCTAATTTCCCCACAGCGATCAATAAAGTTTCATCTCATCTTAAAACACTGCAGCACAAAATGCTACATTTTTAAGACCTCAAAAACTGAATTTAAGCCCTAAAATGCTACATGTAGCTGTATTCAAAACCTTTTAAAAGGACTTGAGTTTAGACCGTGTGATTCAAGACATTTTAAAGACCTTTTCCAGGAACTGCAGACACCCTGTGAATCAGTGAAAAGCACAGAATTGTGGGAATAGCTTGTTGTTTTTAAGACGACTCACCCAGCATGCCGCCGGCCACCAGGATGTCAAAGAGTGTCTCTGCATAGCGGCGGTAGTCAAGCTTGGCGCCAGAGGCATCAAGGAACTTCGCAACCGCTTCCAAATCAGTGCCAGTTTGATTCAAGCCTTGTACGATACTTTCTTGAAACTGAGTAGGGTCAAACCTCTCCTTTTCATCTGTTGGGGGGGGGGGGAGGGCAGACATGTTGGATTCAAAGAAACAGAAAGGATCAGGCAAAACTGGGGACAGATAAAGCCAAAAGTGAGAGTGCATGATTTGGCAAGCAAAGGGGAAATTATGCAAAGTAGAGAAAACAAACACCAACCTCTTTTCCTAGTTTTGAAACGCTGGCCGGTTAGCGTTGGCTTTTGCTGCTTTTGATTATTCATAAAAGACACTCTGGGAAAAGATAAAATCACAGTTAATGTTTAGTAAAATGATGTTCCACCAAATACAAGCTGCAAGTTAATACATGATCCTGAGCAGCCTACAGCATTTCCTCAAACTATGTTTCATAACAGCAGTGCTGGGGTGTGATTTTGGTTGCATTCCAGTTTTGGAACCAGCTAAAAAAAAAAAAAAACGATCTTAGATGATTCAAGATTTATGACAAAAGTGCTAAACAACTCTGGCTTAACGTTAGCACTGTAACTTTGCTTCCTTGTAATTAGAAGTGTTTTTCTCCGCTTGTTATGAGATATGTCGGGATGTAATTGGAGGATATCCTATTTATAAACGCTATAGAGTTTAGTCAGCTTTATAGGCGGACACAAGTCACTTCAGTACAATCACAGTGAATATCTTACTAAGTATTGAACTAAGATTGATGTAAGGACTTTTCAAAACTGCACAAATTCATGTTTTACTAAAAAAAATATTATATTTTTGTTTTCATCAGTGTTAGTTTGTCTTATAATGATAACCGACTGGATCTTTGGTACCCACCTTTGTATTTACCACAACATCACTGAACATAGCCCGGGGCGTTTAATTTCGCACTTAACTTTACAGCGGAGGTACTATTACTACTTCAACTTTTCTCCCGGTGGTGAACAGTTACTCCCGTGTAAATAACAGTAAATCCAGGCCTCGATGGTAACACATTTCCAAAATCCTGAGACAACTGGCTAACCTGAAGTTAGCACCGGGCCCAACCATGCGCCAAGCAAAAGCCAGTTAGCCGGGCCCGCTAGCTAGCTAACGGAGTAGTCCGTCGTTTAGTAAAATAATATGACCATTTACAGATCAAAACCAACGGGATATTTTCATCTGTCTTACAAGGCAACATGTTGTCAGAATGTCAACTTGGCTGGCCTTAAATTCAACAATATAGTACAAGTTTGTGAGTTGTGATGTGGCTAACGTTAGCTAGCCAGATTGGGAAAAGCCATTGCTTTCTCATCATGAAAATTTGCCCTACAGCGGCGCCCATGATGGCAACATTTACGGGCAAAAACGTAATTTTCCCTCTATAAATCGACATATGGGTGAAGTCACACGTCTGTAAACGAAAGATGGTTTAAGAGACAACAGATTGAGTGGAAAGCACAGGTACTTACCGAAATTAATGCAGATAAAAAACGGTTGGTAACCAGGGAAATCAGACGAAGTATCAGCTCTCTCCACGACCCAAACAAAAAGACCTTCCCGTCAAGACTGGCGGCGGTTCCGCCCACTGCGCATGCGTGCTTTAATGTGGCGTTCCGTCAGAAAAAAAAAAAGAAAACATCTACTTTTTTTTAAAGGGGACTGGGCAGTCCTACAGTATTTTATATAAATCAACTTAATTTTAATCGTTTATTATTTAACTTTATGAGTCGATTACTTTGTTAAATCATTCTAATGATATATCATATATAATACATTTTACTCTATTAATATATAATCAAAGAAATTATGTATTTAATACTTTTTTATTTTATGTTAAAAAAAAGTTAAAAAAGACAAAATACAATTATAACATTTATTAATTGTAATTTAATAATAACGTTAAACTGTTCATGTGCTGCTGTTGTGAATCCAGTCTAGTTTGTATTTTTTTGTTAGCTTGTCATGATGTTAGCCATGCAAGAGCGTGTGGAGCATGTTGTTTCTGTCTCTGCTGTCCCTGCTGTAAAACAGTAAGAAATTATAAATTACTTGGAATACTTGGAAATACTAAGTTTAAATTCAAATTAATTTGCCAAGTGTCTGATACACATTACTGCATTTCATTTAACAGTTTACATCAAATTGTCCTCCACATCATCACTGCTTAACTTCCTGTTAATTAACATGATGTCTGGTGACTTGCAATCAGTTCTGGCGGGAAGATCAGCTCGGGTCCAACAGCAGAAACTCCTCCTCAAACAACTGTGGTGCGCCCTGGGGCACATTCAGGGAGGTTAAGGAGGTAAAAAAAAAAAAAACAAGCACTCCTTTGAGGAAACGGGCTTTAAATGGGATTTGCAGTGTCATCATTATAGGAGTGATGTTTGTGACACAGCATCAAGGATAAGAAATAGCTGTAAGTTCAGCAAGAGGATAAGTTAGATCTGAAAAGAAAAGAAAAGAAAAGGCAAAATAAGGTAAATAGGTCACACTCTATGTTAAGTTAACTGAGTTTCAGGTGATTCTCACAGCAGCGTGAAAAGTAGTTTGTAGATATTCAGCGTTTGGGATAGGGCTAAAAGAAGGGTCAGGTTAGGGCTAAAAGTAGGATCAGGTTAAGTGGGGTCAGGTTCGGGCTAAAAGTGGGGTCAGGTTAGGGCTAAAAGTGGGGTCAGGTTAGGACTAAAAGTGGGATCAGGTTAAGGTGAAAAGTGGGGTCAGGTTAGGGTAAAAAGTGGGCTCAGGTTAGGGCTAAAAGTGGGGTCAGGTTAGGGCTAAAACTGGGGTCAGGTTAGGGCTAAAAGTGGGGTCAGGTTAGGGCTAAAAGTGGGATCAGGTTAAGGTGAAAAGTGGGGTCAGGTTAGGGCTAAAAGTGGGGTCAGGTTAGGGCTAAAAGTGGGGTCAGGTTAGGGCTAAAAGTGGGATCAGGTTAAGGTGAAAAGTGGGGTCAGGTTAGGGTAAAAAGTGGGCTCAGGTTAAGGCTAAAAGTGGGGTCAGGTCATGGCTAAAAGTGGGATCAGGTTAAGGTGAAAAGTGGGGTCAGGTTAGGGCTAAAAGTGGGGTCAGGTTAGGGCTAAAAGTGGGGTCAGGTTAGGGCTAAAAGTGAGATCAGGTTAAGGTGAAAAGTGGGGTCAGGTTAGGGCTAAAAGTGGGGTCAGGTTAGGGTGAAAAGTGGGGTCAGGTTAGGGCTAAAAGTGGGATCAGGTTAGGGCTAAAAGAAGGGTCAGGTTAGGGCGAAAAGTGGGGTCAGGTTAGGGCTAAAAGTGGGGTCAGGTTAGGGCTAAAAGTGGGATCAGGTTAAGGTGAAAAGTGGGGTCAGGTTAGGGCTAAAAGTGGGGTCAGGTTAGGGCTAAAAGTGGGGTCAGGTTAGGGCTAAAAGTGGGGTCAGGTTACGGCTAAAAGTGGGGTCAGGTTAGGGCTAAAAGTGGGGTCAGGTTAGGGCTAAAAGAACCTCTGCCTCAGTCAATAAACAAATACACAAGTTGGACAAAATGACCTGCTTGGTTCTGGATTGTGCCAGAAGCTATTCAAGCTATCTATCAACCTAGATGTATTTTGCAAATCTGTCATTTATGCATCTTTTGCTGTCTATTAACCTAGCGGTACTTTGCACATCAGCTCTTACCAACCAATTTTTCAATGAAGAAGGGGGAAAATGCCTGCAATGCTTTTGTTAAAACATAAAATAGCTATTTACTAATACTTTGGATATATTTATTCAACACTCAGCTTCATGTTCATCAAAGTGTCTCTTTGGTCTGAAGAGAAGGTTTTGCCTCCCAGCCTGCACCACAAACCTGTGGGAAGTCCTGCAGGAGGCAGAGCGTCTCTGAGGAACGCCTGGAAAAAACTGTACGTATAATTGTATGTCATTGTTTTAGTTTTATCGTCGAAATATTTGCATGTATGATTTTTTTTTCTCAAACTAAACCTAGTTAGTCTTTAATGGGGTTAAGTTATTGCAAACCGATAAAGACAACATGCTGATTTATTAAACATTTTCAAAAGCCAGGTGTCCCCAAACTTTAGACGGGCAGTGTGTATACTTTTATTAGCGACAAGATTTTGAATTACAAAAATGGCAACATTTTCTTTCTTTTTATAAAGATAAATAGAGAAATGAATAATAAAAAAAAAAACAATCAGGACAGCAAAATTAACACTGATAAAGGCCAAGTCAATTACCAGCGGTAATACTGCCAGTTTGTAACCTGACTCCATGGTCCAGATGGATAAAATAACTACTTATTACTGGAAAGAAATCTTGTATTCCAGCTTTCATGTAACTATGCTAATTGTTGATGGTTTTTGTGATTGTCAGCTGTTCCTGTATTATGTCTTTAGTGTTGTAGGAGCCTCTCAGAAACAAGATGCAACACCTCAAAGTGGTTCATCCTACCGATAAATGAACTGATCCGAGTTCCTCTGGTGTTTTCCAGGTGGAGGGCGGCTTCGTCCAGGGCGTCGGCCTGTACACCGTCGAGGAGCTGCAGTTCTCCACAGAGGGCGTCCTGATGACCAGAGGCCCGTCCCGGTACAAGATCCCCGCCCTCTGCGACGTCCCGGCCCGGCTCGACGTTCACCTGCTGGCCGACACCGAGAAACCCCACGCCGTCTACCTGTCCTAGGTACTGAGGACGCTGGGAAGGCTTTTAACCTGAGTGTCATGAAGCGTCACGTCAGTCTCACTGTAGCCTATTGATTGATGGTTTTGATTTTGATCCAATACCAAGTAATACCAAGGCTAGGATCGCCGATATCAATACTTTTCATCGTTAAAATCTGCTTATACTGGCATGGAATGGGGTATTTTTTCATAATTTATGAGTTAAGATGATGAATACATACACTCTAAAATTTGTCTAATAATCTATCTAGGATTATTACAGTAGTACAAAGATTTTTTACGTTTTTTGTACAAGCACCTTGTCCCGCCTTGCTTGAAGCACTGGCCTAATACTGTTATTAATTATTCAGGCTATCTGCAGGTCCTTAAGACTTCTTTAAGTGTCTTAAATTAAATTAAATAAATTCATGACTTAAAAGGTATTAAAAGGGCTTTTCTTTTTCACCATGTAATGACAACATTATTTTTAATTTTCATTTTAATGCAGCTATGTAAATGTCTTGGCGACATCACCCAGCACCAAAGATCAGCCAATAGCAGATGGCAATTTCAGTTGCATGCTTTTTATCAATAGATAGGTTTGGTGTTTAGTTACTCTTTAATATGTCTTTCTGAAACCTGCAGATATTTCTGATTATTTGTCATGTTACTGCAGGGTGTAGGTGAGCCTCCAGTCTTCTTTGCCATCGCGGCGGCCATCGCTGCAGAGAGAGAGGACTGGGAGACGGTTTCCCTCTGAGCTCTCCTGCTACGGCCTGTCAGGACCAGTTCACTCAGGCGGTACGAGGCCTGCAAGCCTGCTGATCATGTCTGTTAGTTTATAAAGTCTGAATCTATAAGAACCAGGCTAGGCACCAAATGTCTTCACCAGCACCCTCTGCTCTCTTGTATCTCTTAATCTCCTTGCTGTCAGTTAACAGAGCTTCCTGTCGCTCTTTCAGGCCTCGTCTCCGAGCGACGGGACTTCGACCCCATGGTGCATCAATGTGTGATCCAGCCTCGGCCCGCAAGGAACATCTGGGTCAGTTTATAGTAGTTAGTCATTCATAGAAATATGGACTGCTTTGCCATTGTGATCATTGTATAAGATATGAGTCTGCGATGCTGTAAACCTTGTCAGATTACTGTAGTAATTACTGTGCTTAGTGTTTTAAAGGTCAAAGGTTGTGACTAGGGTTTACATTTCAAAGCAATAATAGTCTACTTCTGTCCCATCAATACTTTTGACAGGGCAGGAGATAAGCTAACCTGAACTGTTGTTTTTTGGCTTTTTTAGCTAGCTAACTATTCAACAGGCTAATTTATCAAAACAACTGATAATGTTAAACTATATTTTTATTTTAATGTCACATCATTTTCTCTAGCTGATTTATTCAATGTGTTCAATTGTTTATTCTGCTGTTGCAAATATTGATAATGTAAATCACTCTGGATAAAAGCACAACTAAATGTTAATGTAAATCATCATAAAAGCATTCATTTCACATGATACATGGTTGGGAATGAGAATACACAATATGATTTCAGTCTAACATCTGAGTTTGTGACAAATTAGTGCAAATGTTGATGTTATTTTTACAGATAATGAGTTATTACAGTACTGTGTATAGCTTACATATACAAAATTAGTATAATAATTAGCTTAAATTCATGTTAGTTACATTCAGCTTGGAGTCAATATAGCTGTGATTTGATTAAATAAAAGAATACAGTTTCTGTTTTAGCTATTTAAAGCCCATGGTTTGAAAGATCCTGGTTTGCTGGCTGGAATCTGGAAAATAAACAAAACAATAAAAAAAAAGACAGAAATCAGTTTACATTAATTCATTAAATTATGGCAATCATGGCAATGTGATACATAGTGACCGATAGGCTATGTTATGAATTTGCGTAAGGTAATTTACCTTATTTTATCTTTTTATTTATCATAACAATTTAGTTGAGGTTCAATTAGTTCAGCTCAATTAAGTTCAGTCTT
Source organism: Centroberyx gerrardi (assembly GCF_048128805.1). Lineage (NCBI taxonomy): Eukaryota > Metazoa > Chordata > Actinopteri > Beryciformes > Berycidae > Centroberyx > Centroberyx gerrardi. Next base: position 3,409,936 of record NC_136017.1, read on the forward strand.
TCTTTTGTTTGCCCTAGTTTAGATTCGTTTAGTTTAGTTTGTGGAAAACAATGGGTAAAGAAACAAAAATGAATAAAGATGAGGCAATAAATGCATGAAGGGGGACTTGAACAATAGCTGCCACTGTACTGCGATTAGATGATATTGGTTTGCTGATATAACAGGTCGATATTGATCTTTTATTAAATATCAGATATCGTCCACCTACAGAAAAACAGACTGGAAAACCTGCAGTGAAATCTTATTTTCTTTGCACATTTTATTCATGCGTTTACTTCAATTATGTCTTTTGTAAATTAATTCTTAATTTAAAAGTAGTAATGTCTCCCAGAGTTTCCTACCATTGAATAGCCAAGGTGTGGTGAGTCTCCCTGCCTTAAAGAGCTGCTGACACTAAAATAATTCAAATCAGTCTGGGTTTCAGTGGAGAGTTTTAGTGTCCCATGATGCTCTGAATGCTGTTTCAAATTGTCAAATTTTTAATATATATTAAATATCAGTACAAAATATTAGTATCGGCCTTCAATAAAACCCATATCGATTGAATACTAGCGTGTGGTTTTTTAATGTGGTTTTTCACATGTGATTTTTTTGTGAGGGAGCGTACAGTGCTAATACAGGACAGGTGCAGGATAAATACATGAAGGAGGACTATCAGTTTTTCAGTATTGTCGAAGTACCTTCAGAGTGAAGGGGGAGGCGCAGGCCAGGCAGGCCCTCTCCGGCGTGGCGGGGCTGTCCAGGGGAAACGGGCCGACCAGACCGGATTCGGACCGGGCGGCGGCCGCGGCGTCTTTGATGGCGTAGAACACAGCACTGCCCAGGAAGAGGACGGGTTCTCCGATACCCTGCAGAGAACGGGGATGTAGAGGGATGGAAACACATCAGGGGTCAGAAAAAGTGGCACAAACCTGCAGACAGTTTATAGCCAAGGAAGTCTGGGGAAGAAAATTTTGAAAAATCTGTGTTTCAATGCCTATTTCTAGTGATTTTTTTAATGAGAATAAAATCAAAAACTATCTTTTTACATTGAGTTGACATCGCTACAAAATTATTCAAAGGGAACTTTGGTTCAAAGGATGAAAAGTTAAACAAAACAAAGGGAGTGAGCAGAGTTGAGTAAAAAATGCATTAAGCGCATCACTGTCATGAACACGTTTCAGTGGAAATTCTTTAAAAAAAAAAATGTGTCAGTTTAAACACAAATATGAGCAGGCTGAACATAGACAGTTGAAATAAACAGCTCATTTTAAAGTGAAGTTGCATCCTTTCTTTTATATTTCTTACTGAGGAAATGCATTTATTGTAGAAAAGGTTCATATTACAACAGGGTGGAGTAGAATTTTAAAATGACTGTAAACAGGTTGAACTGCTGGTGTGTTGGATAAGACTCCTGCTGTCTACCTTAATAAAGAAAAAATAAATAAAAAACACTAAGGGCAGTTTACTGCTCAGTTCTAAAAGAGATCCAAAATGAGATATCCACCAAACTTCTCTTCTTGAACAAACTTGAAAACAAAAATGTCTATATAAATACAAATGCCAAAGCAGTTTTATTATTCCAGTACAAATATCAATTTCCACTACATCACTGCGTGAGCCAATCGATGCACCTTTGTACGCATATCATAAAGAAAATCCACCAATCATACTTTCAGGTAAACGCAGCCGCAGAACTGTTATTTATGACAACCAGAGGTGGGGACTCGAGTCACATGACTTGGACTCGAGTCACAGTTTTAATTGCTTGAGACTTGAGACTTGACTTGACTTGGGTTCTGGTGACTTGGGACTTGACTCTGACTTGTACTTTGATGACTTGAAAAGGTTTCTAAAGTCTTGACTTGAGATCTTGTGTTTGTGTAAATGACTTAGATTGAAAGTGATGAGATTTGTTCCAGCGGACGACTGAATTTAAATTCTGTTTTCTGAATTTGTATGGAATGATTGAATTTATTGAAGTTGAAACTGATTATAGAAATCAAACTCATGATGCTCTTACCAAGTTTTTATCCTATTAAAACCATATTGCATTGAAAAGTCCTAGATATTTAGTTTTCTTTAAGATATTAAATTGATACTGGACTCTTGATTTGTTCTGACTTGACTTGCTGTTCTACATTTAGACTTGGGACTTGACTTGAGACTTGTGCCTCAAGACTTGAGACCGACTTGGGACTCGAGCAGAGTTGACTTGGTCACACCTCTGATGACAACCGAGTGAACTAACTTCTCTTAAAGGGATTTTGGTGAAAACTGACTTCTTTGAGCAGCAGAGGGAGAAACGCTCCCCTGGATGAATAAAGGTTTAGGAAGCGACCTCTGACCTTTGAGGAGTAGATGGCGTGGGGGTTGTGGGAGTCTGGCAGCAGGTAGACGTTGAAGCGCAGCGGGACGTCGCAGACGGCGGGGATCTTATACTGAGACGGACCACGACTGTACAGAACCCCAGACGGAGAAAACTTCAACTCCTCCAGGGTGTAAAGACCCAGACCCTGGATGAAGGCTCCTTCAATCTGAGGGAGGAAAGGGAGGGAGGATGGAGGGAGGGAGTGAAAGAAAGGAAGAAGTAGGAAGGAGAGAAATTCAAAGAAAGGGAGGAAACAAAAAATGAAGAAAGAAAAAAGAAAGCAAGAAAACGAAAAAAGAAAGCAAGAAAAAGGTTAATGAACAAAAGCAAGAAAATGAAGAGAAAGAATAAACAGCAGGAAAGAAAAAAAATTATAAAAAGGAATAAAAATGAAAGAAAAAATCAAAAGAAAGTGAAGAAAAGTATGAAAAAAGAAAGAAAGAAACAGAAAATGAAGAAAAGAAAGAAAGCAAGAAAATAAAGACAAAGAAAGACAACGGGAAAGAAAAAACATGAAAGAGAACATTTTCAAAGGAAAGTGAAGAAAAGAAAATTAAAAAGAAACAAAGGAAGAAAGAAAGAGACAAAAAAAGGAAGGAAAGGAAAAAACAGGAGAAAGGTAACAAATGAAAGCAAACGAAGAAATAAAAAATAATATATAGAGAAAGAATGAAAGAAACAAGGAAAGAATTGCACATTAAACTGAGTACATTGTCCCTTCATGACCATCTTTCAACTCCAAATCCATAAAACCAAAGACAGAGCAGAGTGTCGACTTTAATAATAACCCTGTCCCACCTGGCCGATGTCCACAGACGGGTTGATGCTCCTGCCGATGTCGACCACGATGTCCGTCCTGAGCGTCTGCCAGGAGAAACACCACAACACTGTTTCACCGACTCCTCTTTAACAAGTCTGAAGAAATTATTACGAGTCTGAGCGAGTCATATTTAGACGAAAGGTCCGAGTATAAAAAACCAAATGGAGTCTTTGGTTAAAAGGCTCTACGAACCAGTAATCCCTTAAAATACCCTTACATTTACATTAATTCACCCCTTAATTCATAGAAAATCCCCTTAAAATGAGTTAAGGGGGTTATTAATGGAGGAGACCCCATCAAAACCCTCTTAAACTCCCCTTAATGTTTGACTGCTTACTTTCTAATTTAATGTAAAATTCAGGGAGACAGGAACTTTCCATTAATAACTCATTAATAACCTGTAAACCTGCACAAAAGGCATAAAAAATCCCTTAATTACTAGTGTCTCCACGAACTAACCCATGAATAAATTCCTTATAAACCCATGATACTAACCTTACTTTATTAAAACTGTGTTATTTTTAATGGATAATTCATGTTTATGTAATGAGAAATGAAGGACATTTCAGGGATATAATGAAGGGGTTTGGGGCGATAAGTAACATTTGCCATGAAACATGAACCATAAACAGTTTGTGTAAGCAGCATGTGAGCCAGGCTGGACTGTGATTGGCTGTCTGACCCTGTAGTCCCCGGTCAGGCCGTCCAGCTCCACCTCGCTGCAGCAGACTCCGTAGGTGAAGTAGGAGTAGGGCCGACCCTCCATCCGGTCCCAGTCCATCCCACAGTCTGGACCTCTGACACACACACACACACACACACACACACATAGTACTGCTAGTAACACTACTAGTACTACTACTACTACCATCCCTACTAATACTACTACTGCTACTACTACTGCTGTACTGCTAGTATTACAACTACTGCTACTACTACCATGCCTACTAATACTATTACTGCTGCTATTACTGCTGTACAGCTATTACTACTGCTGCTGTACTGCTAGTATTACTACTAGTACTACTACTACCATCCTTACTAATACTACTACTGCTACTACTACTGCTGTACTGCTAGTATTACTACTACTAAGACCCCTACTAATACTACTAATCCTGCCAATAACTGTTACTACCACTACTACTACTATTAATATCACCACCACTACTATTACTGCTGCTACTATTTCTACTACTACTACTACTGCTGCTATTATTAGTACTTTAAATTCTGTCTTGCTGTTGCTTGTATTTTTGATTTTGTTTCTTTTGCTTGTAATTGATTTAATCTATTTTATGTAAAGCACTTTGAGTTGCGTTCTATGTATGAATGGTGCTATAAAAATAAAGTTATTATTAAGTTATTACTACTGCTACTTCTACTACCGCTACTAATGCTACTTTTACTACTGGTACTACTACTTCTACTACTACTACAACCAGAAGGATTACTACTTCTGCTACTGCTGCTACTATTATTACCACTGCTAAAACTATCACCACTATTACTAATCACAATTGAAATTACAGTCATATAGAATTTTTATTCACTAAGTTACAAACTGCTGTAAGATAAACAAGACAAACTTCATCAATCATCTTTAATAAAGGGAAGACTGCTGACTCTATTAAGCAGTAACAAGTAAAACTAAATCATGTGCTACACTGAAGACACACAGCCATGGATATAGACAATTTTATTTAATTTCAAATCCATTTGGATTATTTATGATTTTTTAAGTGAGACTAAACTAACCTCTGTGTCTTACCTGTAGAATCCAGTAGCCGACAAACTGATCTTCTCGAAAAATGCATTCCTGACCTGAGTTGCAAAAAAAACAACAACAAAAAAAACAACAATTTGTGTAACAATTAAGCAGCCCGAAGAAATTCAATAATATGATTTGGAATAGATTCATGTCTGCCAGCTGGATCTCATTAAATGCTGTAATTTCCCCAGTTTTCCAATCCTCCCACGGGTTATCATCAGGTTATCAGCTTCATCTTTTCTTATCATACCCAACTCTCCCATGATCCTTTGGGGTTCTGTTGCCTGATTGGCTCTAGTCGCTGGTACAGCTTCTGGCAGGCATTCTGAGTGAGAGAAAAAACACACATAAAGTACATTATACTGCATAACACTGCATCGATTAAACTGGTTTTACACAAACTACATGATCAGACATACAGATGTATTTGTGCCGTGCCTTTCTGATATTATAGTGGTCTAACACAGGGAATACATTACCTCAATAGATTTCCCAGTCTGACAGTAATATATTAATATTGTTTCTTGGCTTGCAGGCATTCTTTTTACACTTCTGACTGCAGATGTAGCTATTGCATTAGTCCCACTTTTTACTACATGCGTGCTGAACTCCTGCTGCACTTTGGCTCCAAGAGGAACTGAAACAGATTTTGCTTTTTTTAGCCACTAGAAGTGACAAGGAATGGTCTGGTAACTGGTTAGCTGGAGACGTTAGACTGTTATTTACAATACACCAAGGCTGAAAGTGTCCCAATTCTGATTTATTTGTGACTCAGATGTGATGTTTGTTAGTGTCAACAGCAAAAAGTCGAATTTTTTCACTTCCGTATGGATATGTGGTACAAAACTGGATCCCGAGCCATGCGACCGACATGTGACTTGTATTTGAACGCTCAAATCAGAATTCGTCAGCGTTGCCATGACAACAAGTAAATCTTACATCATTCACCTGAGACAACTGTCATAATTTTATTGCCACAATAGTTTGGCTGCCTGTAATGTAATAAAATCTAAATGTAATAAAACGTAATAAAAATCCAATAACATAATAAAACCTTGAAGTCTACAATGTCTTTTAATTTACTGTGTTGTTCTTCTTGGTGTGGACTTTGTGGTGCTTTTGGGATTGGCTCCCTTTGTCCCACATTGTTTATTGGTGTGTGTTGTGGTTCGCTGCTTTGCATAATTTCCAGTAAACCTTGTGATACTTTGTGGGTCTTTGTTGAATGCTTTGATACTCTGTGATACTGTCTGGTGCTAAGGAATACTTTGTGATTCTTGTAACAGGCTTTGTGGCACTTGGGGAGAGTTTGTATCAGCTTTTTTTTGTTTGTTTTGTTTTGTTTTTAGTGTGAGTAGAGATAAGTTACTTGATTAATTGGTATTCATATAATGTAATAAATGGTCAATAAAGTTTTAAGTTATTACATTATGGGCAAAAATGCTATTACGTTACAGTTTCAAGATTTTATTATGTTATTGGTTTATATTATGTAACAGGCTTTATTACATTTGATTTTATTACACAACAGGCAGTTATTATGTTATGGTCAATTATTACATTTGGGCCTTCATGAAGCCAAACAAAGACTTGATTGGTATTTGGGGAAAAAACGGATTTGACATGTTTTGTTGTTACTCTGGACGCGTCTTTTCGGCATCATCATGGGTTGACGGCACACACCGCACACAATCGCCTAAAAGAACCTGCGGGAAAACACACCAGGAAGTAGACTTTACCTTGACCGCCATGCCGTTGGAGTCGGTGCCGAAGGAGGCGGCGGAGGGGCAGGTGTTGGGCACGGTGTTGGTGCTGGTTTCAGAGATGTAGATCTTAGAGGAGGGGATGTGAAGCTCCCGGCTCGCCACCTACCAGGAAACGGGACAGGTCACTTGCAGCTGCAGCGAGTTCAAGAAAAGGCGGTGCTGATGAAACACCGTACAGGCTCGGCAAAACCAGCTTTTTTGAATTTTGAGGACTTCATTACCCAGAAATCTTATAAGGTGATGTCAGTAAACTAAATGTCTTGTTTTTTTGCTGCGTTCCTTTCAAAGTAGCAGTTGGAAGTTGGAAATTCCCATTTTCGCTTTCATTTTCGAGATTTTCTTGCTGCCAAACGTAAAATCCTGTTCCCCATGCAGCAGCTGATATTTGACAACATTTGCTAGCTAGGTTCAGCCGTCACTGGTGAGTCCAGACACTTTTGGATTTCACTTTTTAAATTTCTGTGAGGAGAAGATTTCCGACAGCAGAATTTAATTTGGACAAACAGGGAGAATCTACAGCGTCTCAGAGAAAATGTATAGAGCAAGGCACTCACGCTGCCAAGGTTAGGGGTTCAATTCCCACTGGGGTAAACCATGCAAGATACGTACATGTACTCATGGTCGTGAGACGGTACCTGTTGCATTTTAGTGTGGAGTCCCTGGCCCATCTCCGCCCCGCCGTGACTGACCAGAACTGATCCGTCTTTATAGATGTGGACCAGAGCTGCAGCCTTTCACACAGAAACACACACACCAGTATCACCAGATAGATACAGACGACTAGCCGATAGATGGTGGATCAAACAAACAAGTTAATAAGTTCTACTGTGGCCAACAGTTCAGCATCACCAAGCTCAGCTGTCCAGACCTGATTGAGGAAGCTCTCTCCGAATGCGATGCCGTATTTGATGGGGATGATGGACATTCCCCTCTTCTTCCAGCGGTTCTGCTGGTTGAACTGGTCGATGGCTCTGCGTCGGGCGTCGTAGTCGGACTTGGTCTTGCACTCCTCCCAGCAGCGCAGCAGATTCTCCGGGTCGAACTCAAACTTGTAGTGGGTGAGCGACGGCCCTTTGTACATGTTGATCTCCCGGATCTGACGAAGAGTCCGACGACAGAGATAAGTTACAACTTCTCTTCCTATCTGGTGTATTACAGTTTTTTTACGATTGCTTGCAACCTTTTATCAGTTCTGTAGTCACATTTTCATAACTCTTAACACAGTTAGCACAACATCGGTCTGTTGCGGGCCGTACCATGAACACATTTCTTGTTCCTTTGACACAAAATGCATTCATTGAACATATTTTAAAAACTCTTGAATTTCTTTTACACACAAGCTCAACCAAGACCAAAATTATGGATTTTTACTGCCAAATTTACAAATGCTTGCACACTGTATGTCAGAACAGATAACATCATGTTCTAAACCTATAGGCTAAAGTTGAAGTGAACAGCAGTTCACATTGTATATTGAAACACAAATATATGTCCTATATTTTTTTTATTGCTATTGAGAAACAGCTGATTGAAGTCATGCAAATAGACCAATCACAGCTGATTCCCGTCTAAGTTGGAGACATACCCAGGTGTTGAAGTTCTTTCAATTGACCATATACAGTAAATAGGACTACACTGATGTATCGGCTTGCTGATATTTGAGGGCCGATATTGGCCTTTTGGTAAAAACTGAATATCAGGCAGTCCGTGTCCCTAACCCTAACCCTAACCCTAACCCTAACACCTAACCCTAACCTTCCTTTTTTAAAGAGTAACTAAACCCCAAACCCAAATCTGGCCATATGCTATTGGCTGGTCTTTGTGCCAGGTGATGTCACCACCTGTTGTACTCTATAGAAGGTGACATCACATCTTATTTCTTCTTTTGCAGACCAATCAAACACATCCTGCGCTTCAGACCTCTGTACGCCCCCCCTGACCCCCAGCTCCTGACCTGGTCTGCAGGGCGTCCCAGCACCACGGCCACGTCGTTCACCATGTTCTCCACGACCATGATGCTCTGGGGCACGCCGAAGCCCCTGAAGGCGGTGTTGGAGGGCAGGTTGGTCCTGCAGGCGGAGGCGCGGCCTCGCATGTTGGGGATGTTGTAGGCGCTGTCTATATGAAGGAGAATCTTCTCAATTACCTGCAGGAGAGAACGACTATTTACATTTTACATTTTAGGGTTAGTCTTACCATTAGGCAAGGGTAGGCCTAAAAGATATTTACTTATTGTAAAACTTGTCCACTCAGAATATAGTGAGCTATTCCACTTAACTTCTGGTGCTAAATTGCCTCTTGACTTTAAGCTTATTTTTTTTCCATTGCCCCAGTTGCTGCGAGAGAGGTAAAAAAAAATGAAGCCCAGCTACTCAAGTGGCATCGAAAAAGAAAAAAACAAGGAAATGTGGAAGAAATTAAGCTTTAATCATTTATATGCATTAAGTATATCAGTCTTTCTTCAGTGTGTATCTGTTTGCAGAAGAAGTACTGAATGAAAAGTACTTCATGCAAATTGTTTACCAGATCGTTGTGTTCTGTTCCTGTCTTTATCAGAAAGTCAAGGATGTGAAACTCACACATAGCACCCCAATTGTTACACTTTCAACCCCCTATCCACTCCTTGTCTTTGTACTGAAAATCATACTTGTATAATTTTTCGGCTTCTCTATTCAGAGAGCAAAGAACCTGCCACCAGCTTGTATCTTAGTTCTCTACAAGAGACTGAGACTGAGACAAAGCTCAGCCCAACTTGAAGGAATTGTACTGAACGGAGGGATTTAAAAGGGTGGATGGTGGGATTCAGGGGGCCCCATGCTTGCCTTTGCCTAGGGCCCCCAAATCACAAAGTCCGCCCCTGCTCTTATCCAGAGCGACTTACAATGATACATGATATTACAAAGGAAAGAAAAAAGTGCCTCGTCAACATACATTCAGCAGCAGTGCTAGTAAAAAATACCCCAACTGCTACAGAGGCAGTATGTAAAAACAAATCACATATGAGAATTGTATGTACAGTGTATTTACAGTACAATTACTTTGTGATATTAGAATACAAGTGGAAAATATAGTGTGTCATCTCTCTCTGCTATCGTCTCTTACACGCCTCTAATTCTTCATGAGATATAAATCTAAAAACAAACTTTGAATGATCACCTCTGGTTCTGGTAAATACTGACCATAACAGCTGCATACTCACCATAATGGATTCATCTACAGTGTTGCCGGCGTTGGTGTAGTACTGCAGATCTGCAGTGACGATCCTTCCATCATTCATGAAACCCACCTGAAGCAGACAGCAATCAGTTATTAGGGTTTCCTCTGCATCTTTGCTAACAAATCCCATGACTTTTCCATCACTATTGTGTGATATATAGTGTGAAAAGCAATCAAATAGCAGACCACAAATTGTTGGATCCTGCCAAAAATTCCCATTTCAAAATTGTGGTGTTGCAAAACCATCTGTTGCCATTTTTAGAATATTCTAAGTGTATTTTGCTTATTTTTAATACAGAAAAAAAAATGAAAAAAATAAGAGACCACCAAAATGTTCAGTTGCAGTTTACAGCTATGTGTCTGTGTAAAATCTAACTTTTGATATTCTTTTATGAACTATTGGTCACATTTGATTGTAATTTCAAACAAAAATATTCTCATTCAGAACATTTATTTGCAGAAAATGACAACTGGTCAAAATAAACTTCGATAAACTTCACTTCAAGCAAGTGAGTATCTAAAAGAGTCACAGTGTTTAGAGAACCTTGTATTTTCCCAGCACAGGGTGACGGGCTCCTGAGATCAGCATGTCCTCCCCTCGCTCCAGAACACAGCGAACGGGCCGGTCAGTCCTGAGAGGGTAAAAAAAGAAAAAGGCATGTTTAAAGATATATATATATAGAAATAGAAATAGATTATATAGAAAATATTTAATTTTTTTCAGCCATTCCCTCACTCTTATCATTCAAATCCAGGCAGGCTTTTTTTTATATATAAATGGCATAAAACAACATTACAGTTCCTGCTTTTTATTCATTCAGTCTGATTTTTATTGTTTATCTTATCTGTTTTATGGATTATTGTTTTTCTCTGTAAAGCTCTTTGTAATTCTGTTTGTAAGTAAGTGTGATACAAATACAAATACTCAATATTTATACCCAAACCCAATGAGACTTCACTGGACTTCACGTCATTGCTTTAGTCTTGATCAGGCTCAGGCTCAAGTTCAAAAGCAATTAATTCGGCAATTAATTTCCTCCGGCTGGAGAAAACTTATGCCGATGGAACGAAGAAAATTATGTTTACCAATAATTGTAAATATGTGAAAAAGATTGGACTTTGACAAAGCACATTCTGCCAATATATAAAAAACGAGTCTCTCACTTTTATTTTGCCTATTTACTATTATTGATAAGCGTATTATTTTCTTCGTTCCATCGGCATACGTTTCCTCCGACCGGATTTCTGTGTTAAACTTGTTCAAACTGAAAGGTTTGATAAACATAAAGAAAGCGATTCACTTAAAAACAATTCAGCAGCATGACTAGTTTTTTATATATAGTGCTTTGTCGGCGTTCCTTTATGTGCTAGAAGTGATTTTCAGACTGTTCCTCCATACAATGGCAGTGAATGGAGAGAGAAAAAAAACACAATTCTCCAGTCTGCTCTACCGGAGCAACAGATCACAGAATCACTGATTTTGTTGTTTTATCATGGAGGAAGAGACACAACCCAAGATACTACTACAGACCTTTAAAGGCCAAGTTGGTAGGGACTTACTTCCATGCAGCCACAGAGGTGATACAAGCCAACACGGTCGTTTTAAGGACTTTTCCTCCAAAAGCTCCGCCAATCCTTTTGACGTGACAGGTGACTCTGTTGGACGGGACAGCCAGCGTCTCCGCAACAGCGTCCTGCAACCAGGAAGATGACACACAGGGTTGTAAAAAGAAACAAAAAAACTTTTCCTGCCTAGTAGGAGTCATCAATATTCAAGTCCGAGTCCAAGTCTGAGTCATAAATATTCAAGTCATTGTCCAACTCCGAGTTGTCAATATTCAAGTCTGAGTCCAAGACATCAATATTCAAATCCAAGTCTGTGTCGTCAATTTTCAAGTCCGAGTCCAAGCCTGAGTCATTAAAATTCAAGTCTCAGTCCAAGTCTGTGTCGTCAGAAGTCAAGTCTGAGTCTAAGTCTGAGTCATTAATATTCAAGTCCGAGTCTAAGCCCAAGTTATCAAAATTCAAGTCAGAGTCGAACTCAGAGTCATCAATATTTCAAGTCCGTGTCCATGTCTGCGTCGTCAGTATTCAAGTCCGAGTTCGAGTCATTAATATTCAAGTCCAAGCCCAAGCCTGAGTCATCAATATTCAAGGCTAAGTCCAAGTCTGAGTCATCAATATTCACATCTGAGTCCAATCCCGAGTCATCAATATTCACATCTGAGTCCAATCCCGAGTCATCAATATTCAAGTCTGCATCCATGTTCAAGTCGTCAATATTCAACTCCAAGTCATCAATATTCATGTCCGAGTCCAAGCCCGCGTCATCAATATTCATGTCTGATTCCAAGTCCAAGTTGTCAATATTCAAGTCTGAGTCGAGTCATGACTCATCACAATTGGAGCTCAAGTCATCCTTGAATCCGAGTCCAGGACTTGAGAACTACAAGTTTGCGGCGAAGGTCTGGGCGTGTACCTGGGTGTACGTTGGCCACTGACAGGAGATATAAACCTTGAACTCCCTCTCCTCTCCTACAGGAACGACCAGCATGCTTTGCGTCTCCATGTAGAAATGCTCCTGGCCGCCGATATAAATCTCTCCTGAGGAAACAATTACACATGTAATGAGAAGAAAACACTTTGAAATCGATTAAAACGGAGACCGGTCGTGTTTCATGCGTTTCACGAAGAGAAAGAGACTCGTCTTACCTTCATAAACCTGATCGACGCTTTTAAAGGCCTCGGTCACGTTCCCTCTCTCGATCACTCTGTGAGGCTCAAAGAACGACTTCTTCTCAATGGCTTCCTGACAGAGAGAAATGAGAAGATAGGATGGTCAAAGCTAGCAAACGCTAGCTAACAGTTTGTTCAGGTTAACTGAGCTGACTCTTCTCAAGCTACAACTCAGAGTGTTTTGGAGTAGAGACTAGGGCTAAAGACAAGACAGTTTACTGTGTCACAGTAACCAAATCCACCTTATCACACTATTCACTTTTACTGAGAACGTTACTGAATGGATCTACAGCCACACCACAACAAGCTGACTCAGCTAGCTCTCTGTTTCTAGCCTGGTTGTTAGAGATTTATTAACCAAGAGACAATTCTCCAATGTTCCTCCATGATGGAGCCAGATGTGGTTGCTACTGTAGATTTGTGACGCAGCTACAACGCCTCTATGTCATACAGTATACAGAGGAAAAGCAATCAGAAATTACTGGATAATTTCAGAATCTCCAAAATCCTTGGTTTGGTTGGATTTGGCCGACAACAGTAAAACCTGAACTGAACTCCACAGACCTCCACAGTAAAAACGGGGTCTGGCAGGTCTTCGTAGCCGATCTTCACGGCCGCCGCGCCTCGTTTAGCGTGAGCCTTCGTATCAGCGAGCACCGCACACAAGATCTGACCGACACACGACACCTGCAGGCAAACAGCATGGAGACAAGGATGGTTACTGCACTAGTTAGCACTGGTAGTCAAGCCAGGGCTTCCTCCCACTGTGGCCCTAAAGTTCAAGGACTTTTCCATGACTTTCCATGACTAAGTCAGAGCAAAGTTAATCCTTCTTGGTTTGTTAATGTTGTTTGTCAGTCTGAACATCATCTAATTTGATGAATGTGTAAGAAAAAGATGGAAAATACATTCTGCTATATTCCTGTAAAGTGACTCATTTGGGAAATGCAACTGATATTCCCTGACTTCCCCAGAAAATTCATCAAATTCCACTCTACCTCCTTCTCAGTGAGCAGCTCCTCATCATACCCAGAAAACGTGCGGACTTTCTTCCCTGGAATATCTTTGTGTGTGATCACGTCGACCACACCGGGAACCTGCAGAGCCTCGCTCACATCCAGCCCTCTGGTGGACGAGATGCCGGTTTTAAACAAACACTTTTAAATCAAAAAGCGGGTTAAATGGTCACACATCGCTTGGCCAAAGTGGGCATACAGGTGGCAGAACCGGTTCACCGGGTTTCTGAGCTGTACGAGAGGAATTAAGGCCCGGTGCGCCATCAGTCAGCATTATGAAGTGTATGTATGCAGGGATGTAGTGGAGGGTAAACCCATCTAAACTCACTAAGCCCTCCTTTTTAGCCTGAAATGAATCTACATGACCTAAATTCATGGTGTACATCACAGTAACTAGCATAAAACTGGTCTAAGTTATGTTAGGATTGAGTCTTTTAAGGGGGAAAAACACTGGAATTGCAGCTTATTTGAAAATATATCAGATTTTTGTTCATATTGATTGGCGTACTGTACATGAATATAATGCGCTGAATGACATGCAGAGAAATTAAACATGAAGTCTATCAAATTACAGTAACAGAAATCTAGTTTAATCTCCGAATTTGAAATGATCTTGTAGCACAAGAAAATGTGCATTAAGTCAAGACAATGTGAATTACGTCAAGACAATGTGCAGTAATCAAGAAAATGTGCAGTAAATCAAGAAAAATGTGCAGTAAGTCAAGACAATGTGCAGTAGGTCAATAAAGTGTGCAGAAAGTCAAGTAAATGTACAATATATCAAGTATCATTCTGTAGCTCAAAGTTTAAACCACTGAATTAACATTATTAGGGGTTCAGTTTCATTAAATATGTTTGCAGTCATGGTGAGAAGAGACCAGTCAAAACATCTGTTAAAGAAAACACTTTACTGCCCTCCTCAGGAAATCTATCAGGAAAATTATTTGAAGAGTGAAAACATTTGTCTCCATTTGTTTGATTATATGCCAAGCTAGTATCTGCATGCCTCATTCAGGACGTCCTGCCCAGAAAACTGGGGTTCTTGTCTGAGCAGAGCGGCTGTCTGCTGCACAGGAGGAGATGCCTGGACAGATTAGAGTCATGTGCTGTTCATTGTGTGATTACACTGCAGATCTGGATAATCAGGCATCTCTCTCTGTGAGGAGTGAATGGACTGGAATTAAGCAACATTCGTCTCTTACCTTTCGCTTTTTTTTAAATCACTCTAACAGTCAAGTTATTGCTTTTATAAAATGTCAGTGACACACCAATGTATTAAAAGGAAAGGAAACATTCAATTAATCTTATGATTTTTTTTAACTGGCCATAATTTAAATAATACTAGTAATAATAATACAATGTTATTCTTCTGCAAAGCAATATAGTTCTTGAACAGTAGCTAAACAAAGTGGTTGCTAAGCGACACTTAAATACCAGTGTGAGTGGGGAGTTTTGGTTGGCGCGTTAATGTTTAAACTCAGCGTTATGTGGTCGAAATTTGACAACGGTGAACTCTGACACTAAATCTCAATTTTTATTTTCCTTATTCCATATTACAGAAATTGAGGGGAATCCTGTCTCTGAAATTCATCATTTATCGGATTTCTGACTTAAATACCTTAGAAATAGTCGCTATAGCTACTTACGTGATCTTAGCATGTGATCGGGTGCTGGTGACCAAAACCAGGAAGAGCTCCCCCTCTGTCTTGGGGAGGTCATCGCAGTAGACGGCCTCCCCCGTCGCCTGGCTGAGGGCGGAGCGATGCATGATGGGACGCCCCACTGGGTCCTGGTGACTCTGGCCTTCTGACACATTCTGAAGAAGAAGAAGAAGAAGAAGAAGAAGAAGAAGAAGAAGCTGTCAATTTTATTTCACAGTGATAAACATTCAGCTTACGGGGGAGAAAACCTTGTATCGCCAAAATGTCAACTTTTTAGAACCTAAGAAAAAAACCAAGAAACTAAGAAAAACAGCCTTGTTTTCAGCTTGGGGACCAGGCATTTTTTGAGTTTATTTAAAAAATTTTTTTTAAAAGATGTCCTAAGCTGATGGGTTGTTTTTGACACGATAACAGGGTTAAAGATAAATTGCGATAAACTTTATTGATCCCCATTGGAAATTAAGTCATTACAGCAGCAAAGAACAGAAGTGCAGATTGGTGACAAAGACTAAAAAGATACTAAAGGGAATGAATGAAAAGGTAATAAAATATCTAAATTTAAAACTAAAAAATGTAGATAGTCAATAAAAAATTAAAGAATGAATGTGTCTTTAACACATTACGCCCCTCTCATGGCTTTGTTTATACAGTGATTTGTTGGATTTTACACTTAAAATACTAAAAATAACACCACACAAGCATAAAGTAACATTCAAATGTCAGGAATATGTGGATAACTCAATTTTGTAATTTAATTTTATAATTCCAAGCACACAATTTATTGATTTATGGACTGAGCTTTTCATAGAAAGACTGGCAGTGAGTGACAGCTAAACACAAGCTTTACATGGATTTATAACCATTTTCTATCAACAAGTCCAACTCTTCAAGAAGATATGTGAATATATCTAACATTTAAATGGTTAAACTGAATTGTGGATTGTATCTTTATGCTTTGGATGAGCGATAGTTCCTGACCTGGAACTCCTGCAGGCTGGGTTCGATCTGTCTGGGCAGAGGCTTGATCCCGCTCTGCACCTCCTCTGGAAGCTCATCTGTGATCACATCCTGAAAATAAATCAAAGAGGTTTCAACATCAGGTCGGTAGAAGTATCATCTCAATGTGATGTTGAAGTTGTATCCTTAGTAACTCCAAACGTTGAAGACACTCTGTCTTATCCAATCCACCGCTTGAAAACAACCCTTTAGAAACAGCAGAGTCAGGGCTATCATAACTTTGGAGTGAGTTCACACTGAGACTGTTACAACAAATTTCAATATTCCAATTTCAGTCAAATGTCAACAAAATCAAAAGGAATTTGAGTCTCATCGTTTCAATTAGCCTCTACATTCTAGTCTATTCTATTCTATTCTATTCTAGGTTATGGTTGATTGTTGATCAGTTAGATCTAGTTAGGCTCATTCTCTGTATTAACTCATTTGAGAGATGCATGTGATAAAGAGCTACAGAAATAAACTTGAACTTGATGGTTTGATTATAGGATAACGCAGCAATGGTTTCTCCTAACTCTACTCTTGCACTGCCCTTTTATTTCGTTTTTTTTTTTTTAGCACACATGCTTGCTCGCTGCATCATGGCAGAAAACTCAGCCTGACGAGCAGATCACCACTCCTCTTAATTTAAGAAGCGATGTTTGGAAGACATTTGGATTCCCAGTCAGTAAAAGACAAAACTCATCCAGTGATTTATCTTCTCTCTTGCAAATTTAAAACAAAACACCAACCTAAATCTTTCAAGAAACTCAATAATGGCAAAGCGCATGTTGTGAATCTCTGAATCTCTGTTTAGAACGCATTGTCCCTTCATTGCGTCCTGATTGCATGTGTCAAAATTATATCAATTTTATCAAAAGTATTCAAATTTCAGTTGAATATGACTCCTTTCAGATAATTCCTAGTAAAATTTTACTTGACAGTCCTAGTTTAAACCTAGATCCTGCAGTAGGGCTGAACGATTTTGAAAAAATATCTAATTGCGATTATTTTGACTGATATTGCAATTGCGATATGATTTGCGATATTAGAGAGAATGATAATTTTTACATCATTATTTTCATTTTCATTGAAAAACGTATTAAAATGATTATGGTTTGATTTTTGCGGGGATCTGTACCAAACAAAGATGTTTTCTTAAGTCTGTAGAATATGATGTGTAGGCCAGGACATCTCTGCAGCATGACAATATTTAATTTAAAATGGCATTTTGACACACATTTCGCCTTTAACAAATATTGCGCCTCCTGCGATTTGAAAATTGCAGTAGGCCATATTGCGATTTCGATAAATTTTCAATTAATTGTTCAGCCCTATCCTGCAGCATCAACCACTTCACATAAAGTAGTGCCGGGCAAAACGCTTGCATTTCTGCCAAAGCAACGGCAGGTTTTTAAAGCAGAACCCGTTCCCACCATTTCTCTGAGCCTCTGCAGGACTTCCAGGTTGAACTTGAAGAAGAGGCTGAGCGTCAGCGAGCGACGAAACTCCACCTTTCCCCCGGGAGCCGAGGGAGGGAGGGCGAGCTCCTCCAGGAGGACGTCGTAGGCCCGGCTCAGGGTCTGCTCGTCCCACGGCCTGGAGAACAC
This sequence comes from Centroberyx gerrardi, assembly GCF_048128805.1. Taxonomy (NCBI): domain Eukaryota; kingdom Metazoa; phylum Chordata; class Actinopteri; order Beryciformes; family Berycidae; genus Centroberyx; species Centroberyx gerrardi. The sequence goes on from NC_136017.1 coordinate 3,427,875, forward strand.
ATTGGGATGGAAAATGTATCTACTGTCAGGGTGCTGTGACCTCTGACCTCTGACCTCCTTGCTATTGGTTGCTTGTCATGCTAGTGATCTAAGAAATGAAGTTAACATCACTCAGCATCAGCCAAAAGTATGAGAGTAATGTAATGATATGTGGGTGTGAAATGAGGCAATAAGTGTTGGATGAACAGATGGATGAATGGATTACAGGGAGGAATTAAGCAAGGAAGGAATGAAGGAAGGAAGGAAAGAAGAAACAGTCAAACGAATGATCGAAGGAACCAAGAAGGAAAGGAGGGAATGGACAATCAAACAAAGGAAGGAAAGGAAAGAACATACAAAGGAAGGAACCGAGAGGGGAAGAAAGGAAGGGCAAAAATAAGGAACGAGGGAAGGAAATGAGGAAAAAAGGAGGAAGAAGAGGAAGCAACAAGGGGAGTGGCAGAGTAAGCAAGGAAATGGGGAAGGAAGGAGGAAAGGTCGGAAAGAAAGACAGCAAGGCAGTAAGGAATGAAGCAAGAGAGGAAGGAAGGAAGGACAAACATAAGGGAGGAAGGGAGGAAATGAGGAAGACAGGAAGGAGATGAGAGATAAGAAAGCAAGGAAGGAAGTGGGGAAGAAAGGAAGGGAATGGGAAAGGAAGGAAGGCCACATTTAAGGGAGGTAGGAAGGAAATGAGAAAGAGAGAAAGTGAGGAAGCCACGAAATAGGGAAGCAAGGAGGAAAATGAGGAAGAAAAGACAGAAATGAAGAAGGAACGAGGAATTTTTTTTACTGACTACCCTAACTCCTCCCACACCGACCTTCCGACGATCACGGTGCAGGTTTCGGCGGCGCTCGCGGTGGCCGGTCCCACTCCTCCGTAGTAGACGCTGAGCTCCTGCACCAGCCTGGATCCCTCCGAGAAGAACACCCTCATCCCCGTCGTCACCGTGGCGAAGGCGCTCTCCTTCCTCGGAGCCTGGCGGAAAGCTCGCACGATCTCCCCCTGCAGGACAAACAGGGCGCTGCGTTACCCTCACCAAAAAGGTCCCATGTGATTTCAAAGCAGCACATGTGCTTTCTGGACACATGTTGGCTTTCACATGTGAACAATTTTTCTCAAGTATTGCTGACGTCTTGTGACAGTTTTTACTTCAAATGTAAAAATTTCAATGTCTAGATGAAGTGGGTTTTTTTCCACATGTAAACTTTTTTTCACATTTCACATATACATGTCAATATTTGTTTCACATGTGAAAACTTAATTTCACATACAGAGGCAATTCGCAGGTGAAAATGTCAATGGGAAATTCCACATGTTCACGTATGAAAACCAACATGCGTCCAAAAAGTGCATGTGCTTTGAATTCACATGTGGGTTTTCACATGCGACTTTAAAGGAGCATTCAAATGAAAAATAACTTTTTTGCCTTTTTAGTTCATTCTAGCTATCATACCACACACCTATTTGACAATAAATCCCAAAAACAACAACAGAAATTGTATTTTATTGTATTATTATTTCAAAATCTCATTGGAAAACGTAAAACCTTTACTGGTGACTTCATCGCGGACCATGGCGCAACATAAAAATCCCAACAAAAAATATCACACATCCTCAGCAAACCTTTCCATGATTACCACGATTAGTTTAAAAAAAAAGGAATATTTGTACCTTTCTGGAAAAAGGAATGAAGACAGAGACAACAATTTCATCTGGTTTCAAGATGGTTTTCCCAAAGCCGATGAAGAAATCTTGATTCAGGGGAAGCTCTCGTCTTCCTCCTGGAATATAAATCAGACAGTAGTGCTGCTCAGACCTGAACAATCAGGACTGAAGAAAAGCAAAATCTGAGTTTCTGACTTCTCAATTCTAGCCTTTTTCTTGCTATGGTCTTATACAGTATATTTGCGTCATAATAAAAACAAACTAAAACTAATGAAAGTTTTGGTGACTCACCGTTTGAAATGACACTTAGTTTGCAGTTGCCAGCAGCCAAAACAGGGTTCAGGTCTGAGTTGGGGTACGCACTCACGATGTTTCCCCCAAGGGACTAACTCACGCAGAAACAAGGAGAAACACACAGGAGACAAGAAACACATCATTCAATTCATCAATTCATGGTATTTAAAAAAAATGTTTTGTATGATTTCATTTCGGTGCCTTTAAATCCATGGATTTGATAAACAATTTCAGAATAAAACATCAACAAAATCAAATGCGACTACATTTAAAAGCACTGGTTGTCTGCAGGGAGTAACTGATGTTAAAGGGTAAGTATTTTTTACTTTTCCAACATTTTTATATCATTACCTTGAGTGTAAGAAACACCTGTATATATTTTATAAGTGGAAATAATATAGTCTCCAGTGCCCCTCTACCATGTAAAGAGCTACAGGCTGTTTTGGGGGCGTTTCCAGACAGAAAGAGCCTCTGCTCTGATTGGCTGGCAGTATTCAAGGCTCCCCCTCTTGCCCCAAAATGTAAGATGATTGGTCAACAAAGAAGAACGAAAGTGAAGAATAAAGTAAGAGAGGAAGGAAGACAGGAAGACAGGAGGGAAGGCAAAAAAGAAAGGGGAAAAATGAGAAGAAGAAGAAGAAAGAAGAGCAGGAAGGAAGGATGGAGGGAAAGAAGGGGAATGAAATGAGAACAGAAGGTGGAAGGGAAGGACATAAGGAAGAAAGGAAGGAGGGAAGAAAAGAACGAAGCAGGAGTGGAGGGAAAGAAGAAGGGCTGTCAGGGGTTTGTCGAAAGGCATTCTGGGAAACGTAGGAAATGACTAACTGAAGTAGAAGTAGACGAGGCAGGTTGAGGGAAAGTAGGTTCACCAAAAAAGTTTACAGCACAAAATAGATCACAGACTGATGAAACATTAACACTGAAGAGTATCCGTGGGTGGAGTTTTCCTTTCCCAAACCGACAAACTAGCGGTTAAAATCAACTCACCGCCACATTGCGGATCTGCTGGCTTCCCAGGTTCCCCAGCTGCTGGATCAGCGCTCTGAACAGCTCCGTCTTCTCCGTGGGAACCTGACGGACCAGCCGTTCCAAAACAGACTTGACCCGGGACAGACTGCTGCCCGCTCCGACCCAAAACCCTGCAGGGAGCCAAGCATGTCGACCACACTGCTTCAGTTTTGGTGATTTTTTGTTTTGTTTTTCCCACTTGAATTCAAAGTTCATAGTGTTGTTTGTTTACGCATTGATCGTTGGGTCCATGACACCTGTAAATAACTCATTGATTGTGTAATTAGAAATTGGAAGGAGGTTATGTTTTCACTCATCTGTCTGTCTGTCAGTTAGCAAGATATCACAAAAAGCTATGAACGGATTTAGCTGAAATTTGGTGGACAGATCGCTCTTGGCCCAAGGATCAGTTGATTCGATTTTGGTGGCGATCTGAATCTGGGATTTCTGCCATTAGACAATTTGGTAACACTTGACTTTACAATGGCCTTATTCCAGTGTATTAACTTGTATATTACTCTACGAACCAGTAATCCCTTAAAATAACCTTACATTTTCATTAATTTGCCCCTTAATTCATGCAAACCCCCTTAATCTTGACTCCTTACTTTCTAATTTAATAAAAAATTCAGGGAGACAGGAACTTTTCCATTAATTTCCACTTAAACCTAAAAGGCATGAAAAATCCCTTAATTACTAGTGTCTCTTTGAATCAACCCATAAATAAATCCCTTATAAACCCATGATACTAACCTTACTTTATTAATGGAAAATTAAAGTTTATGTAATGGAGAAATTAAGGACATTTCAGAGATAAAATTAAGGGGTTTGGTTTCGTAGTGTTAACCAATGGAAAAGTATTTGAAGTACACAATATTACTGTGTAGGTACTTGCTGAAAATCTCCTTAATACATAATGTACTTACAACAGTGTAATAACACCCTTCGCAAATTGGAGAATTGTTCAGCGCTGGCTGTGGTTTGTACTCTACTGAGTGCCTTCTCCTCTGTTAATGTGAATAACTAACAATGCACATTTTGCACATTACCATCTTTCAATACTCAACACAATGAGAATGATGAAGATTGTGATTAATTTACTGTATTTTTATCTCTATCCTGCTACTCTTTGCTGCTGCAATGACCCATTTTCCACTCTGTGTTTAAAACAGTTTGTCTTGTCTTGTTTGACATTGTTGTGAGGAAGGTGGAGGTTTCCTACCCTGCGGTGTCTGACTGACTTCAAACAGCTCCATAACTCTGGTGGGTGATATTATCACTGGATGCAGGACGCCTTTGAACTTTATATCCGGACCTTGAACACAAAGCAGAGAGACTACAGTTCTGTACTGGTAGGATCCAAACAACATATCAAGAGTTCATAATCAAAACGCTTTACATTTGTTTTGGGAAAAAGAATATTTTACGTTACATTATTAACAAAAGGGATATAAGAGAAAGTTAGTGATTGAAGAGGATGAGGAGTCGATTCTGAACCAGAGGATGATGGTACATGACATCATCCAAGGGAGAACAGAGACTGTTTATCATCTGATCCAGGGGTTCTGCTTAGACAGCAGCCATTTTAAGGTCAATTTTCACATTAATGTCATGCGTAGAGTTGAGACTTGGGATGTGGACTAGGAACAGAAAATGTTCTATGTGATCACAGCCTTAATCGGGATGCTTTCACTCTAATCCACATTCAGTCTAATTCCACATTCGTAATTGCTATTATTGTGAATCACATGAAGTTTGGTTTAGAAGATGTAATAGTGAAGTAATGCTTAGGTCTATCATGTGTATGTACTGTTGTGTTTATTATTGTATGCAAGTTGTCAACATGTCTCTGCACCATTGGCACCAAAACAAAATTTCCGCAAAATGTATTGTACTTGCTGATAAAGTGACTCTGATCTATTTTTTTACTTTAACAGAAACACTGTGTGGATGAATGTGGTTTTACTGCTGACCTATGTTGGTATTGCCCATGACCAGCGGAGCCTGGGGGTGTCTGGTCTTCAGCTGGACCAGATCCTCCAGCGAGGCAGGGGTCACCCAGGTCATCCTCTCCCCACGGAAGGTCTGCGTCTGCTGGCTCGCCGTCTCCGCCATCAGCTGGGAGGGAAGAGCCTTTTTTATACCGTGGCTACTCCTAAAGGTGCTACATGTGGCTTTGTAGCATCAGAGACCATCAAAGACCATTGCTGAGAAGAATTGGCAGCCTCTACCGGCCTCTACACTGTATTTTAGGTTGTGAGCCGCCGGGTCGGATTCGGAGGGAAATCTGCTGGATCACTTTACGGCACAAAACAGGAAGAGGTTCTGTTCTTCCGGAGCAAACGGAGCTAAAGCTGAAAGAGTTTCTGGCAGCAGATGGTGGAAGAAGGGAAAGGAAGATGGAGAAATCACTTCCAACATGTTGATCCTCTTCAGGGAGGGGGAGGGGGGGGGGCGGGAAGCAACGGGGCTTATGGGAAATGTAGTCTCTATTTGGGCAAACACTAGCACTAACAATACTACTGGTGTGAGATAGAGGCGACCAATCGTCTCCACCATGCTCTCATTGGTTTACGGAAATTGCAACTAGGTGCATAATTTAATAATGATGTATTGATGTTTAAAAATGCTGCACACAGCACCTTTAAACACATTGACTGTGAACTCAATTGGTGCAAAACAAACGGAGCTTTCAGTAATTTTAAAATCGTCAGTGAATTAAAAAGGTAAGCATCTAATTTGTATTTTTGTTAGCCAACTTTTACATGTTCGCCTCTGCTGTCAACACACTGTAAACTGTTGGGAACTGATAACGTCTAATGCTAACACGCATAAACAGAGACAGGTAGCATCGCTAGCCAGTTAGCTAGACACTGCTAACAGGTTTAAAAAAAAAAAGGGAAAAAAACATGTTGACTGGTTTCTCCGTTTGCATATTAACATCAAAGTCATCTATTTTTACATTGTGAACCAAATGTTAGCAATGTCTTTTACATAATTTCCTGTCTCTGCTGTCAACAGACTTTAAAAAGGTAAGATTTAATAACTTTGTAATGCTAACATGAATTAAAAAAAAGACTGGTAGCATTGCTACCTAGCTGCAATTCTAACAGGTAAAAAAAGGGGGAAAAAAACATCATAACAGGTTACAAATTCAGCCCCCATTTGTATATTATCATTAAAATAACCTATTTTGATATATGAACCAAATGTTAGCCATGTATCTTACATAATTTTCTGTAAAACGGTAACAGTTGCTGTTAGGCAGAAAGACAGCATTGTTAGTGAGTTATATCCCAAACAGTCCCATGTGAATTTATACTGTGTGCTGTATGTGTCAACCTTTGCAAAATTGGAACTAATAAGTTCATTCAAATGTATTTGCCAAGGGTCTGATACACATTACAGCATTTCTTTTATCTGATTATATCAAAATTTGCTCCATATCATCATTCCTGTTTATTTAACACGATGTCTGGAGTCTTACAATCAGTTCTGGTGGGAAGATCAGCTCCTGCGTCGGGTCCAATGGCAGAAACTCCTCCTTGTCAAACAGCTGCGGCGCGACCTGGAGCACATTCAGGCAGGGTGAGGAGATAAAAAAAAAAAAACAAGCGCTCCTTTGAGAAAACGACCTTTAATTGGGATTTACCGTCTCATGATTACAGGAGTGATGTGTGCGACGCAGCGTCAAAAGTAAGAAATAGCCGCAATTTCTTGGAATTTGACCGCAAAGGTCTGAGAGAGGATGCTTGGTATCAAGTAAAACGAAAAGAAGAGAACAGAAAAGAGAAGGAAAGAGAACAGAAGAAAGGAACGTAAAAGAAAGAAAAGAGAAAAAGAAAAGGTGAGGGAAACGAAAAGAATAAAAAAGTAAGAAGAAGGGAAGTAGAAGTATAGCGAAAAGACAAATAAGAAATGACAGTAGAACAGGGAAGAGAAGAGAAAAAGGAAGAAGTAAAGGAAATAAATGACAAAATAGGTAAGAGGAAAGAGAGAAAGGGAAAAGAGAAGAATGAGAAATTGAAGGAAAGAATAGAGAAAAGAAGAAATGAAAATAGAACAGAGAGGGTAACAAGAAGAACAAACAGGAGAAAACAAGAGAAAAACTAAATAGCAGAAAAGGGAGGTGTAGTTTTTACACGTTTGTTCTTAAAGGGAAGCAGAAAACAAAAATCAACAAAAAGAAAAAAACAAGAGAAAAAGGGATGAGAAAAGAAAAGAGGGGTTTGAACTCACATGTCCTGGTTTATCCGTGGCTTCATCCCCGTTGAGGCAGCAGCCTCCGTTCCCACTGGCCTGGCAGCAGTTGGCCTCCTGTGAGGATTTATTCATCGATATTTCACACTGCATGCAGCAATTAAGCATAATGATGATATTTCTCCTCACTTCATGATTTTATCATTGGATCATAAGAATCCGTCTCCGTTGAGGGGTTCGTGAACTAGAAAAGGATTGATGACCCCAAATAAAACAAATTATGGTCTTTATTAAAGGATACTAGGTAGCTTCAGGTTATGATTTTCAGTCCAAAACCCAAAACCAGGTGACTTCACTACCGGAAACCTCTGTACATGTAAACTTCCAATGACAGAAAAAATATCTGTCAGTGTTTTTTTCCTCAAGTGATCTCTGTGTCTTGACTTGACTTGACTTGACTTGGGTTCTGGTGACTTGGGACTTGACTCTGACTTGTACTTTGATGACCTGAAAAGGTTTCTAAAGTCTTGACTTGAGATCTTGTGTTTGTGTAAATGACTTAGATTGAAAGTGATGAGATTTGTTCCAGCGGACGACTGAATTTAAATTCTGTTTTCTGAATTTGTATGGAATGATTGAATTTATTGAAGTTGAAACTGATTATAGAAATCAAACTCATGATGCTCTTACCAAGTTTTTATCCTATTAAAACCATATTGCATTGAAAAGTCCTAGATATTTAGTTTTCTTTAAGATATTAAATTGATACTGGACTCTTGATTTGTTCTGACTTGACTTGCTGTTCTACATTTAGACTTGGGACTTGATTTGAGACTTGTACCTCAAGACTTGAGACTGACTTGGGACTTGAGCAAAGTCGACTTGGTCACACCTCTGGCTTCCAGTATTATTATCAAGTATTATGAGGGCAACAATATTTACACAGAGCAGTTATGAAGTTCAGAGTAGCTATTATGGTCATTAAACTGTGATAACTGGCAGTCTGAATGTTGATTATTATTGAATTATATAAGTTGTTTTAGTGGAAGAGCTGAACTTTGTACCTGACAGAAAGTTCTGCAGCCGTCAACAATGGGTCGATATCCAGTACACCGACACAAATTACCTGAAAAACAGGTAAGACAGACAAGATTAAAAGACAGACAAGTCCATCATCAGATAGATAGAGGAACTGGAGTCAGATTTGTTTTCTACCCAACTTCTCACCGGCAGCAAATATTGGCAAAACACCACTCTGTATGAAAACCCTCCTTCTAAAATGTAAAAGTGTACATTTGTGTGTGTGTGTGTGTGTGTTTCAGTGTGTGACCGTGGTACCGGCGAGAGCCTCGGTGATGTCCTCCACGCTGGGCTGAGGCTTGTTCCTCAGCAGAGCGTACATGGACATCACCATGCCTGGAGTGCAGAAGCCACACTGGGAGCCGTGAGCCTTCGCTATACGCTCCTGTGAACAAGACATCCATAACATCTAAAACCACACAACCGCAAGTTCTGTTTCCACAATTCATAATCGTAGCGTTTATAGAGGCTTTGCAGTTGCATCACAAATCTTATAGCAACCATGTCTCCATCATGGAGGAACATTGGACAATAGTCTGTTAGTTAATAAAGTCTAAATCTGTACGAAGCAGCTAGAAACAGAGAGCTAGCTGAGTCAGCTTGTTGTGGTGTGGCTGTAGATCCATTCAGTAACGTTCTCAGTAAAAGTGAATAGTGTGATAAGGTGGATTTGGTTACTGTGACACAGTAAACTGTCTTGTCTTTAGCCCTAGTCTCTACTCCAAAACACTCTGAGTTGTAGCTTGAGAAGAGTCAGCTCAG